>NC_089323.1:14556839-14856839 GCF_036669915.1 Pocillopora verrucosa | reverse complement strand
TTAATTAATGTTTAATGTGAGCTCAAGTGGCGAGAGCGTGTGTCACAAATTGTTCATTTCATGTCGTCTTCTTTCAGTTCTTTATACTTTCCGGCGAGAGCTTCGACGGCTTTCAATTTAAATTGACGATTCTCTTTAAATAGCTAAACTATGTGACCTGAAATAGCTTTAAAATCGTTCGTTACTTTCACCTGGAAGGTTGCATTTTCTGGCTATATTCTCTCACAAAATTCATGGTTGAATAATTAATAAAGCCTACTTTCGAAACAATAGCGCTCATTTATGCGGTCGCGGTGAAAGTTTTCTTTAGATCCCTGCATAAAACAAATGAAGTTGTTGTTATGGATGAACACGGGCCATTATTTTGCGTTTTTGATTCAACCATTAATTTTTGCTTTCACTTCGGTATGAAATGTTTTTATTTGCAATATCAAAATAAACAGAAGTCAGATTTTTTATAATTTTTTAAACAACAAGCATGCATTCGACATGTCTGCTTTATAACAACAATAGAACTCATCAAAGGCAAGGATGTTTCGGTTTGATAAATTATTCATGTTGTGCGTTTAGTTCATGGCCGTGTTTCTTATAAAGACAAACTTTTACATGACAATGGAAGAGAAAGGAGTCTAAAACCATTGAAAAGAAAAGAGACTTAAAAACAGCTCGTGGTTTTAAGACACGAGAGGTTTTCTGTTCGTTTCCCACAAATTCCTATAAGATGGTTGGTCATCGGTGTATTGCATTAAGCGTTTATCTCCAGAAGTTTGGTCTTGTTTGCCAAACGCTCCGCATAAACAAATTTTCTGACAAGCAGGTGTTGCAGTCGGTGAAGGCTTGTAAAACAGTTTCTTTAATTTGCAGTAATTAACTATAAAGACTATCTGAGAAGTTGTTGATGCCTGACATTAACTTGCACAATCTTTGTGAGCAGTAGAACTTCAACACACCCGCAATGTTTGCACGGAAATATAACATTAAAACTTTTCGACAACGTTGTTTGTTTATTTGACACGATGTTGTGTTATTTGACTCAGCAAAGTATATTTGGAGCCAGGAGAAAATTCATTTCATCGAATGATATTTGTAATGCTACATCACATATGAAACATGAAAATATTGGAATCGTAACCGACTCTTCTTTGGAGCCGGAATTGTTCACCAGACAAGATTGTCCGATGTTCTTACAAAATGATCAATTCTTGCTTTTATGTTCAAAATTGTGATAAAAAATTAACCATTCAAATAACAGTTATTGAGCGGTTCTTTCACGTGGTGTTCTGTATTATATTGAAAAAGTTGGGTCACACTTTCAATCCTAAGAATGAAATTTTGTAAGTGTCACCATTGAAACGAAAGGTATTAACTAACATACATGGCGCGCCTCTGTTTTCAATTATTTCAATTTCCAAGTGTGAAATTTAAGAAGATTTGTCAAATGTATATTCTATAGCTCTTTAGGTGGCAAAGCCTGCTAATTATGAAAAAATAAAGAGAGCAAAATCTAGAGTAAAAAATTCAATAAAAGCCTGAGTTAAAATAACAAATGTTTTAAGGTATTAAGCGAAGGATACAATATACCCGGCAAAATGTTTTAAATCTGCAATTTTTCCTAGTTTTCAAATGAGAAATCCAAGAAAATCATTGTTAAAGTTTGTATTCTATGGCTCTCCGGGTGGTAAACGCATATTATAGCAGTTAAAGGTTTTATGTCAAAAGTTAAATAAATATCTAACTTATTAAATCGTAAACCAGCTAAGAAGATTTCATAATTTGCTGTGGAGTCTGAAAACCAGTCAAATTTACAGAAACTTGTCAACTAAACGTTGACTGGTCTTTCCATCAAATGAAAAGCCCTTTATTTCTTCGCTTCATTCAGAAACTTCACACACATCTTTTATAAAAGCGCTTTTCAAAAGCTCTTTCCCTATTCAGTTGGACACCAGAAGGTAAATAAAAGAAAAAGGGCTTGATGCGCAATAATTGATTGAGGGTTTTTGTTACGAAATAAATGGCTATTTTGGAACCGTCGTTTGAAATGTTAATTTCGATACATTGTTGCCAAACGGCGGGTGTACGATGAAATTATCAGCTCCCTAGTTCACGCCGAACTTCATCAGCCAAAAATAAGCTGGTTAAGACATAAAATGAAAAGAGAAGACGCAATACTCAGTGAAAGATTAACAAATGTAACAAAGATTCCTGGAGATTTTTGCACCATGAGTGCAAACCGAAGCACAATAATGAACATGTGTACGATGTCCGGTTTTGTAATCAGAGTCAGCTTAACCATATGCTGCCTCATAATCAGCGAGATAATTTTTTTCTTTTTAACTTTGGTCTTTCAAAGGAGCAAAACACACTCATGCAACATATGATTAAGGTTTTGTCTTTTTCAATGGCTCACAATTTCTAAAGTCGTAAATAGTATCTATAGAAAGAGTTGTTTTTTTTTTACTCCTTTATCTCCCATAAATCATAAACAAGTAACTTGATTTCCTGAGCAATTGATCGTGGTAAAAAAACTTTACCATTACATGTTCGTAAGTCTCTTTTATTCCTTCTGGAACGAGATAAAGAGAGAGAAAGAGCGTCAAGAAGACATACCCTGGGACCGAAGTTGGTGCTGCCGTGATGTAACACCAAATTTTCCTACATCATATTCGAGGAAAATGTGTAACATTTGGAAGGGAGAATTGTTTTTATCAGTCAGATCATAAGAAAGGTTTTGTAAGTAGGTAATATCTGGAATAAAAAGTAGGCACGGTAACTTGGTTAAAAAAGGGGAAAAACTTCAAAAGAAGCGCAAACAATTTGGTCGAAAAATACATGGATTCATGATCAAATCATTTACTCTAAAAGACGTTCTGGAATTAACCTATGAGTGACCAAGACAGAATTTCTCCTTACAATATCAATACAATATCAATCAGACAAGTGATGAGAATAAAGAAAAAATATCAATTTAGGGTTGATCAGTTGATCCAATATTAGATTCTCTGAACTAACATTGTAAGAATTGTGTGGTTGACAGTAAGGAGAATTATTACAAATTTGATCTTTATATCATACATCATAGGCCGCTGACATTCATTAGGCCGTTATTCGCTGGCTGACTTGACGGAAATATGACTTTTCGTGGCAAATAAGGTTTTAAAATGAAATCTATTCTAAAAGGGGTTGACGCTCGGAAATTAAAGGCTTGTCCCCAAGACTGCAATCCTCTTGGGTTGTATGGTTGCGATTGCTACAATTATTATATTCGAGTTTGCGCAAAAAGTCATTGCCTATGTTGTTTTGCAATTTTTTTTTTATCAACCAATCAGATACTAACTGATAATAATAATAATAATAATAATAATAATAATAAAGATAATAACTATAAGGACTTTATTAACTGGATATAACACTAAACAGTTTCAAATTTATAAACTTGCGGCCGTCAAATTCAAACAAACTAGAACTGATCAACATTGTATTTAACATAAACAGAGTATTTTAAGAACCCCAACTGGTAGGAAGCAGCCTGGTTGGCTTTGAACTATAAACGTCGCTAAGGTGTTGAATTCTGGGTGACCAAAAAAAAATCCAATGGGTGGCAGGGTAAAGGGCTTTGAACCCAGACCTCCAGATGACAAGAACTTTTAGGATTGGTAAATTTCCTCGGAAAAAGCTTACTCCATTCGCGCTCGTTGGATATGTCATGGCAAATAGCTTAAGCATAATACCTGGTCAAAGCATATAACATAATACAGGCATAATGAGTAAACTTCTTAAAAATCCCTTTGATGTAGCCGGCGCGATGTCAAAAACGACCGGAAGTAAATGCAACTTTTGATTGCAAAACGACAAATAATCACGTGACTTGCGCAGCGTTTCACAAATAAAGCTGAATGAGAGTTTTGCACGAAGCAACTCAGAAACCCGAAATATTTCCACCGAATACCTTAGTTTCAAATCCAAGAAACGTAAATGGGTATGAGGGACAGACTTTTTCGAGGATGCCTACAAGTGCTTTTGAGTTCCAACGCATTGACAAGCACAATAGTTGTACAAATTTTAGAAGCGTCTTGCTGTCTGAAGCGGAGTTAGTGACGTAGGCAATGTCATCTTTCATTTTGATATGCTGAAACTGTTCTAGAGGATTTACAGGTAAAACAATTAATGTGACCAGTATCACGATTAAGTTTTGACTTAAAAATTAAGCTCGAGTTATTCAATGACGTTTTGAACACCTACCAGGTTCATGATTTGCTGTATAAAGATGAACGAAGGGAAACCCATTGTGGTCGTTTGTGCGAACTTCTGAAAGAACTTTTGCAAGAACAAAAATATCTGAAGAAATTTCAAGATAGGCAGCAACATCTTCCAAGAAATTTCTTCGGTAAGTTTACAAACCTCGCTCCGCCGGGACTTGCAAGTCAACACGAAATGTTGAAAGGTGAACAGCTCGGGTTTGATTGCTGTTTATTCTTTATCGTAAAACCTGTATTTTTTCGGGGAAAACTTTGCAGCTTTTACTATTGTGACTGAGATTACATCGGATAATATTTCTTTTCTTTTAATCTCTGTTTTCTTATTGCCGTGAAGAACCGTTAAGTGTTCGCTTCCCGCCGAAAAATCTCAGTTTGTGACGCTGGGCGCAATTATTTTCCATATGAGGTCAAACTTCAGTTTATGAGCTGATAATTGGGATTGATTAAGCCAATTAGACCACTAGAAATGCAATATATACCTCACAGGGGTTGAAAATTCAATAAAAACCTTGTAGTATTCCTTACATCGAGGACCGTTGCATCCCAACTCCAATAACTATTTCGATAAGCTGCTGCCGTTGTGGTAATGGGCGGCTGCGCCCTGGAAAGGGCCGTCATGCGAATAACTGACAGCAGTAAGAGGTCTTATAGGCATCGATAGACCGCCTGTATCAGGCCTTTATCGAGAACTTGCAACTCTTTGCCATTAACTCTAGCACTTTTGGGTTGAAAAATTCCTCAATGTAGAATTAATATCTTGAGGTTTATTTTATTTGGTCTCTCTTGTAAACGTTTGAAAAAGCTCTTATTGGGCTGATTAATATGGTTCATGACACCGGGACTTTCATCATATACAGTGTCTAATCTAGGATTTCCAGCTAGGGGGGTAATGTGTCCCAGTTAACAATCTTCAGAGGGACGTAATCAACCCTCCCCCCACCCCCCCCCCCCATAGCGTTTATTCAAACTAGTGCCCAGGAACCTCGCAAAATTGAGCCTTTTACGTACGTCATATTCCCTGGATTTTGGTACTTGCTTCATTTTTAATCTTCCGAAATTTAAACCAAAATATTGTTTTGAGAAGATTTTGTACGAGGTGAAATTGCATTTCCTTATTTCATTTTCTTTTGAAACACAATTTGAAGTGCGCCTAAATGACCCAGGACAGGTATTTTGAGGGAACATATTTGGTCATACCGCGGCAATCTCGCAATGGCGTGCTTTAGATCAGACACTGCATATAGGGTCTGTTTGTTACATAGGCGTTATCTAAAAAAACATTCCACTATTTTCTTACACCACTTTCGCTAAAATTCAGTCTTCGTTATGTTCGCGGGAATCCAATAACGATTCTTCGTGATAAAGGGGCTCTTTGTTTTAGTCTCCACGGTTACAGCGATTTTCAGTCTAGCTACAAAAACTGTCTGAGTTGCTTTTTGAGGACGTAATAGACTTTTCTGAGCCATTTAAGTGAACATGAGCATCAGTTTAAAACGTCCACACGTTAACCCTTTCACTCCCAGATCTCATGAGTAATTCTCTTTACTGTCTACCGTACAATTTTTATGATATTAGTTCGGAGAATTTGGTATTGGATCTACTGAGAATCCTCTATTTGACATTTTTCTTGATTCTCGTCACTTGTCTGCTTGCTATTGTTTGATACTGTGAGGAGAAATTCTATTTCGGTCACTCATGGAACTTTAAGTGTTAAATGACATTTTACCGACTTATCTATGATCTATTTGAGCGTTTCTCCTCAATAACAATGTCAATTATTTTTAAACGTATTCAGGGGCAATATATGATCTTGATAGGTGAATTTATTCTGAAAATATTCGAGAATTGAAGCGGATTCATGATACGTGGAGGAGGTATGCAGCGTATCTGGAAGAGGTACGCAGCGTTCTGCCTTTTCAGGCAGTATACGGTGAAATTCACCACTATTAGAACCTCTTACCACCGCCTAAAATCGCTTGGAATTCTTAAAAATTCAATAAGTTAAAGGATTGGTCTTTCGTTTACCTGTCGCGCTCTAACTATGATAGGTCACTGTTCGTGCCTCTTCAAAAATCGAGACTGGCTCTTTTAAATTTTATATTTGCAATCTGTATCATTCTTCTCTGTCTACAATCATCCTCGTTTATCTTGGTGTTATGCTGGTTTAGTTAATTCTTCTTGCCCCTTTCTTAACCTTTCCATGTCTGTCCCCTTTACGTATACCGAGAGCTGGTACCCACGTCATTTGCGCTTTGGTTGAGCTTTCGTTTGTTAGTATAGGCACAAATCATATAAAAAGATTTCTTTCCTTCCTGAAACAGCCCCTCTGAGTGCTTTTTTAGCTTTCTCCTCCTTTTTAAGTTCTTCTTCCTGGTGTGATGTGTCCACCTGAATTAAAATACCTTGCAAAGGCAACATTGGTAGAAAACATCAAGTCTCCTTATGACTTTGTCTGTCTCAGTACCACACTTATGTCTACCAGCTTCGCTTTAGTTGAAGTTAACCATGCTCATCATTAAATAAGCATTTAAACTATCGATACGCAACTTACTGAACAAAAAAAATCAAAATAAGAATGATTTGCTACACCTAACAGCGACACGTTCTATCCTTCAAATTGGAAGCAACTATCACTTTTAGTAATTATAACTGATGTTCGCTATTGTTTTAGGCTTATTCAGGGGAAAATTATATTACTCTTCGACTCACATTTCCACGTGGATTTTAATTGATCGCATTTACATATAAAAACATCCATAAAAATCAAAATTGTGTGATTTTTGACAAGCTGAGAAGCTATCAGGGCTACTTTGAATTAAATCAAACACTGGACACGGTTTTCCTCTTGATCTAAAACGTGCGTGGTCGCTCGCGTTTGGTCACGTCGAGCATCATTTCCTACACTAGAACGTGTTTGATTCTTGAAACTCCTACAACAAGTAGTTTCTTCAACGAAATTGGGCTTTTCAGCCTTTTTTTTAAAATAACCAATCATTGTAGTCATTTTTGCGGCTTTCTTTTTAGGCTGTGCCAAATAATTATAATTTATAATCATACGATGCGAATCAAAAGCAAAGTTAAGTCGAGAATGAAATTATATGATATTAATGAGAGAAGTATTCCGGTTTTGTTTTAATACTTTAAAAGTTCTTTTAACATTAATATCTGTTCTTTCTGCTACGGTTTTTATGTGCCTATTGTTGAGTTGTAATCTTAAAGATATCAAAATTTGCTCCATTGATCAGGCGCGAGTAGCCTTTAATTCATTTTCATTCATCCAATTTCAACCACAGGTGCCCAGCTCTGTTAACCAAAATCTTTTGCTAATCTTTTGTTATTGAACCCGGTTTTCCCAAGCCCTGTACGTGACTAACTTTGTAAACATACTAATGGCGAAAGAATGGAGTTTGAGCCACGAGTTGCTAATAAACATTTGTTACAAAATAACTGTCTGTTTCTGAGATTCCTCGGTGCGTTGTAAATATTCAGAAACAAAACTGAAAATGCGAGAGTGCCGTAGTTTTGTCATCAAGCGGATTAGATGCCGTGGAACATCATTTTTCGTACTTTTCCTGTCTGATTATCCTTTTCTACCGACTTGAAAATGCGATTTGCCTTTAACAAGAACCCGATAATTGAGTGATCCATTCACGATGAAAAATTTCGCTTAATTTACACCGCACAATTGTTTTAAGTTCCTTGTCATTTATTTTCAATTTGTACGTAGCGATTCTTACAAACCTGTCCCACGAGGCCACCTGAAGTAACTTAATGAGCGTAACCTCCTGAAAAAAGATTTTAATTTGAAACAGACCTTTCGGTCTGGCCATTGTTGTAGTAAATCTTGTAGTGTTTAAATTAGAGAAAATCCGCTGAAACTATTTCATCTTGTTGCATTGTTTTTGTTACAGAAAGTTCGCCTTGTTACTTAAGTTCTGAAAGGACATGAAACAATCTTACTTGCCGCATTTTTCTGATTCAAATCTGAGTCGTATCTGCGTGGAACGTTAAATATTGTCTGCCGTCTAACTTTGTATTTATATTCCCTTGATTCTGCTAATGCATGTTTAGGAAATTTAGCGGTTTAAAGGTGCTGTTGATGCATTTGATACCAGCATCTTTTCGAAGTTGTTTTATAATCAAATTGCAATTCTGCAAGCGATCAAAACTGCAAGAATAGATGATATTCCTCCTGGACACGACTCAATTAAAGCAAAAATCTTACGCAAAAAAGAAAGGGGGATGAAGGTGGTGGATTGCATGAATAAAAACGTACCTATTAAATTTTAATTGGTGGTAGACTTTATGCTTTTGATAGATTGTTCGTGATTGGAATTGTAATTACAAATGTTATGTAACGATTTTTAACTGAGAACATCTTTGTAGAATGTCAAACTGCTCCATTGCTGTAGTTTAGTTTAGCTTTTCCAAAATATCGTGCGTGTTGAAGAGGCTAACAGGAATAAAGCTCAAAATTTGCATGCAATATACAACAATAGCATAATATTGCGTTAAAAGAATATTTTTCTTTCATAAGGAACGCGTGTGAATCCTTATCTTCTCGCCTTTCATTTGTATTTTTTAACAGCCATTTATCTCGTTCTTTCTTCTTTGGCTCAATAGTACATTTAAAGCTGTCTTTTTTTTCTCGATTTTTGCTTGCACATTATTTGTTTAACTGCTAGCTCGGTAAAGCTATTACAATATACAAGTAAGTTTGTGGTTGACGGAGAGAGAAATGTGAGTCTTATATTGTGTTATCGGATAACTACGAGCGGCCCACCCTTAGGAAGTATAGCAACACCTCTTATATAGGTAAAGAACACGAAAATCAATTGCTTATCTCAGCTTTCGCTTATCTTCCACACACAAGAAGGCGAAAACTGGCATTAAATACCATTTTAAAATCCGCGTCACAATACAGTTTCCGCTGCTATGGGCAATGAACTCTTCGACACGTTACTTAAGAGGGAAGCTAAATGTTAGCTAAACCGTAAAATTGGTTATCGCTTCAAGTCTTATGTCGATGTTATCGAAGGAGTTAACAGGATCTTAGGTTGGCTCTGCACGCAAGCTTTTACTTGAAAAGAAAGATTTGCAACGCTATCGTGGTCGAGTTATCGAGCCATTCGAGGCCCGGGTTGTTTTGAGTTATATTTTGAGATGAAAGGACGAGTAAAATGAGAAGCATCATCCATTAGGTAAAAAATAAAATCAAATTAGAAACTTCCTCAATTCTCTGATGCTTAATTGACTCAGTGTGAAGGCATATTCTCCACTAAGGAACACGCGTTCTAGAAATCATGTAACAAATTAGGTTGTATTTCTAACCTGGAATCTATTTCCTTTTATTTTTCTGGAAGTTTATCAATCTACTTGTTCTTTTGGAGAATCAAGTATATTATATACATTAATGAAATTAATTTCTTAAAATAAACTGACAAATTATGGCTTGAGATGTCCTGTGGACTCCAGAAAGTTTTGCGGACATCGCATATAAAGAGAACTTAGCTGTAATTTACTCAGATAGAGGGGAAAGAAAGCTTTTTAATATGATTTTCGAATGAAAATCCCACTTTCCGTTATTGAATAAGCTTATTTGTAGAAAACCACCCAAAGACAATGGTTGTTGGAAGAAATATAATCATTAAGTTTAACCTCATCTATGGGAGTTGAAACCATACCGAGTTTTAACAGCATGAAAACTATGTTATCAACTCGCTTCGTACCGGTCAAAATTTCACAGCTAATTTTCGGTTATTAGTTCTAAAAAACACAAACTGAAAAGTACTTGCAATTGGTATCTAAACAATAGAAGGATGTATTTTCTTGCCGGATGCAACGTAGTTGATGCACTGAAGTGAATTCAGGCCCTAATTTTCTGCTTGTAAATAGTTCTTTCAATTCAAGAAAAATATAGAAAATACAGTTCAAAACACTGGGCTTAGCTTGAATTGTTGACAAAAGCGAAAACATTTATGACTGAGTCTCATTTCTAATTTTGGAAAAATCATCTTTTTTCCTACAATATATATATATATGTTTTTTATCTCGTTAAAACCTTAATGAGCTTTGCTGAACGCTCCGGGTTTTGACTTTGTTCTAAAAACCTACAGCTGATAAAATCTCGAATGAAACGTGATAGCGCTAAGTGTGACGAGGAAACTGTTGCGGCGACTTTTACATAAAGATATATCAACGAATATCAAAAGGCGAAGAAAATTGACTTTAATGTTAAATTATACAAATCAAATTTACAGCGCTCTAGAGGGGTGACTTAGCAGATAACATCAACAAATTACTCTGTACTTTCGGAAAAAGAGAAAAAAACGCCTGGTTTCAAATGAATTAGGGACGGACGGTTATTTTCAAGATTCGGGTGTAACGGATATTTTTCCAATGCGGGAAAACAAAATGAATATAGACCAAAAAAAATTGTTAACTCGTTGAGACAATGTAACGGAGAGGCGCTCGGCAAAAGCTTATTTAATTTTGTTTTAATGGCAGGAGGTTAAAATGTCGCCGTAATAATTCAATCTAACCCAATATATCTTAAAAATACGCTATGAATAACTGTTTAGGAGGCAGCGACGGTACGTTTCTAGCTTGGCCACCTGCGTTGTCATCGATTTTTAGCTGTTTATTTGAGTTTATCAGTCCTCTCCTGTTTTGTTATTCTTTTGAAATTAAACCAAGAAGTTTATGTTTGATCGGAGAATAAAACGCAGCAAAACCGGACGGGGAAAAGTACACACAAGTCCAAGCACATGCATTAAAGAGGAAAGTTCATTTTTTTAAATGTGATTCAAAGAACTTCAAACGTTGTTTGCTCTGTTTATTTTCGAATGCTTAAGTGTTATAATGAGAGTGCAATTATTTCCCTTATGAAATTATAAAGCAATTTGAATTCGCTTCAAGGTGCCATAAGGAAGGCGAAAATGAATTATTAATTCACTTTGGACAGGAAGCGAGTTTTAATACAAGACTAACTCTCAAAGGGACTTCCTTTTTGTGAAAAGGGAATTTATATGATAAAACAAACTCCACGACGTCTGAAATCACCCCGAAGTTTTAATTACACTTAAAAGGCGCGTATGTTCATTGATTAAGAGATTAAAGAACATATCACGGGGGAAAATTTGAGGAAATAGCGACATGCCAAGTTCAAAACACCTCTAGTAAGTAATCAACGATATTCGACCTCTTGATTTGTTGTTAAAATTGTTGTTGCTCTAAGATAAGAGGCAATCTGATTAATAAAACCTCCCCATACATTATATTCCGTTGCGTGCTCTCGATACATTACGAAATACTCTGTCGATTACTTTTATTTTCATGCCTTTTCAAAGGGGAGCCTTGCTCTTTTGATCTTATTAAGTTGAAACTTAACAGGCGACTGGATTGTGTTTTTGGAGGGGATCTCAATTTTTTTATGTCGCTCCCTTTTACGGCTTTTGTTTGCCAGTGTTTACGGATAAAGTTTTCTTTTTTTTGAGTCGGACTTCACCTGCTGTCTTCAACGCATACACTGAAATGACCACCGCTTTAAAAACCAACGGCGCAGGTGTCCCCCCGCACGACAATACTTGACCAATAAACGGACGTTTTTAACAAAAGAATCTTTCGGCTCATTAGCTCCGTAAGTGACATGAATCTCTGTGAGCGACCAATCACGCTTACAGTTGCGTTTTTCTTTGGCGACGAGCTCTTGTGGCCGCGTCTATATAAAACAGTATCAACTTTACATTCCAACTTGTATATCGATACGATATCTCACAACACAAGCGACTTGGTCTTCAACGGGGTTCATAACCAGGCGATACGCTGTGTGCACAACGAAAAACAACAGTCAGTAAGCGGAGAGGCACAATGAGTTATTCTTCCCAAAGCGGCAGTTTAACAAGCAACGTTACTACAACTAGTAGCGAACGAAATAGCCCGATCAGTAAAGAAGCCGAGAAAAAACGCACTCCAAAGTGCGCGCGCTGTCGGAACCACGGCTTCGATTCTATCTTGAAGGGCCACAAGGGATTCTGCCGATGGAGGGACTGCATGTGCCCAAAATGTCTTCTGATTGCGGAACGACAGCGCGTTCTCGCAGCTCAGGTAGCGCTACGCCGCCAGCAGATGCAGGAACAGCGCAGCCCGCTACCCCCGGGAGATGTGTTCACGGCTTTGACTAGAGTTGGCGGTAGCAACAATCAGAGTCCTTCGCCGCGAAGTCCTTCTCCGACTTCCACTAGCGCCGAACCAGGTAAAAACATTTGAAATATCTTTTTATCACTTAACAAACGAATTTGCTTTAAGCAACCATCTGATCTCAAACAAGCAATTAAGTAAAGAAAAAAAGCGCAATTGCGGATGGAAAATGTCTTGAAAATTGAAGTTTTCTACTCAGTCTAAGGCTTCTTGAAATTGTTTTTAACGGCTTCAAAGACATCTAGCAACTTCTTTCACGCTTAAATGAAATAAAAAAAAAAAACATAACCACAACCTGTGCGCTTTCTTGTACAATTGACTGCACCTAAGTTTGTAGCAAAAAGTTTCAACTTGAAAGAGCACAAAAGCCCTTAATGAGCACAGTTTTAATAACATCACTTTTTCGCCTATGTAATCACGCGCAACTCTACTTACTTCTTAGAAAACCGAATCGAAATTGTTGATTTTCTTAAAAACTTTCCTCAGCTTGTAAATTTTGCTAAGTGCAAGCCAGAGCTCGGTGTATGATTTGAAGTTGTCGCGACAACTTCAAATCGATGTATTATCATTAAAGCTTTGATACACCATTTCAAGGTGTTTCATTCTGTGGTTTTTCGTTTGAATTATCCATCAAGCAGTCACCATATGTTACCGACGTGGGCTGATTAAAACTAAAATAAAAGATAGCAGACCTCACAAAAAGGCAGAGATAAAAAGACTAAATCAAAAACTAATCCAATAATTGAAGGAAATCAGCCATTATAGAAAATTCCACACTCCAATGATTTTTGGGTAATTTCATGTCTGCCTTTGGAACGATTCCAAACGGCCTAGCAACTTCTATAAACACACTACAATTTGTTTCATTTTCTGGTTCTTGTTAATGAGTGAGAGATAAATTTCGAGCCATTTCGCTCGCATCCAAGCAGGCCATGTGTTACTTATCGAAAGAGGAAAGTATGTTTTTGTTTTTCATTATTATTTTGCAGAGATAAAGAAAGAAGCCTCGTCCCCTGTGAGAGAAATTTGCCCCGAACCGATTCCTGTCACGAATACGGCATTTGCAGGTGAATTTTAAGTTGTCATGCTGAAACTTGCCATTGTTTTACAAAAATATAGATATGTATTTATAATTTCTGGTATGACAATTCAATAGAAAACCCGGCGAGTGAAGATTGGGCTGAAACCATGAGATACACTGTAAATTACATCATTTTTTGTATCAATGTTATTTCTTACGAGGAAATGCGGTTTTAATTTCAGTTGCTTTTGAAGAAAAGGAAACGAAACGTGGCACCCTTAAGCTTCTAAAAGAATGCTTTATCATTTTAAGGATGAAAAATTGCGTGAAGAGGGCGGAAACAGGCACATTTCATCCATATCTCATAATTCTTTTAAAAAAAAAACACGGTCACAAGGAAAGCCTATATGCTGGTAGAAAATTTGCATAGATAAGGAAATTTGCAAAAAAAAATACCGAACTACGAAGTTTGTTTTTCCCATAACAACCACGAGAGAAAACAGTGAATGGATACACTTTAATTTCCTCTGGACAATTATTTTGGAAACATTCACCTAATAACAAGATGAAGAATAATATTTTACAGCGTTTGAGGATAAATGACACGACACTCTATTCATCACTATAAAGTTAAACACCAAAATTCTGCCAGAGAGCGCTATATCCTCATTGTGAAATAATACTTTTGTTTTCAGATCACCAGCATACTGCCTTTATTGGATCTTCGCACAAGGATGGACACACTGAGTGTACCTGCTCGGCTTTCAGACCTTTTACGGGCGTTTTGCCTCATCATTTGCAAGGTGCAACAATTCACCATTCTGATAATTTTTATTTAATTACTGAAAGATTCTCAAAGAATCATATTTGTATTTAAATAAGACGGGTCATGCTTGAATTCATCACAATGATGATAAAGCCTTTTAAAAGACACATTCGCGGTCGGGCTGTTGATTCAAAGCCCAACTATAGGATTACGGCAAAGTATTTATCCAAAACGCCGCAAAAAACGACATCCAGTCTGGTGCTAAATAGATGTCGGCCTTCAAAGTAGCTTATGCTTTGAATGAAGTTTTCATAGATAATATATGTTTTGTTATTGTGCTGTTTTGACTTCAAGCTCTGACACCACAGTTGACAGTTGCGAAAAGATTAGCGCTATCCAAAATCGATAAAGTATGAACGTTTTTCTTTTCTGTATCTTTCTAGTTTAATTTTGAACAGGCTCTCATTAAAATTTTCTTATCTTTTGTGGGGTATCCAGTTGCGTTGATCAGCGAGACTAAAAAAATTACTAAATTTGGTCTGAATAATGCTTGAAAAGCAGCACACACACCTGCTCGACGGCCGTTTTATGTGATTCTCGTTCATTTCAAGGCGATCTTAATCCCTGCTGAGTTTGGCAGGCAGAATTTTGCTCTTTAGCCATTCAATTAGGAAAAGAAAATTAAAATTTCCCCCCTGAATTCCGCCCGCAAGCCAATTCTAGCTTGTTTTGGTATTGCAAACTTATTTTAACTTTTAAAAATATATTAGTTTTGGAAACAAGCAATTCTTTCAATTTCCTCCTCTGCCATTTGCCAATGTTGCAAGTAACTGTTTTGAAAGGGTCTTTGCTATAATTTCAAAATGGGCGATTTATTTGTATCATGCACTCTATCCAAATGAAGCAATATTTTGCTGCTTAGTTTCACGTTAAAAAGATATTAAAATATCATTTTCGCTGTCTAGAGGCGATAAAAATGCAACGAAATTCAACACTGTAGACTAATCTTGACAAATTACGCAGTAAATTTGAGAAGCGCTCTTTTAGGACCAGCCAAGTGTCCTGGAGTACCAAGACCTTTTAGAATTCGGCTCAGTTTTCCTGTTTAAATCATTCTCCTGGAATGGAAAGAAACATTGTAAATTGGGGAACATATATTTACGTTCGACAATGGCCCAATTAAGAGCCAAGTTGTTGTCGTTTCTACAACTCTTGTAGATTTTAAGGAAATTATAGAAATTCTATACGCTAGTTTTTCCTATTTACGACCGCATTAGGGAAAATGCTATTGGCGTCATATTTTTCGACAGAAAAAGTAACAATTTGAATCATTTTTGCGATAAAAATGTCTAGATTCTTAGACGTTTAAGATTAATTTTGAACAGAAGGTTTTCTTCGATTCTCAAATTCGAAACAGATTAAAGCGATGCAGCACAGCTTTAAAGAAACTAGTCACAACTGCTCGGGAAAATTTGAACTTTTCAAGAGGAGTAGAATTAGCCTAGAAGTACACCTTTCCAACCGCTTAAACGTGCGTCTAAATTATTAAGATGTTACAGTTTTCCATCAGAAGCGTTTATATTGTCCTTAAACTTATGAATTTTGGGCAATAAATATTATCTAGGTTCGTGGGAACCTTAACCGTATTCGTTAACCCACCTTTGATTGTCGGTTTAACACAAAACTTAACAATTCTTTCAGCATTGAACTTGTTACACATCAACTGAATCAAACTATCTCTTCTGTTGCATCTGCATAGGACTGAAAAGAAAGTCTCCAAGCGAGGTTGGCACTGATATGAATCATGGATTCAACCAAGCAACTCTCCTCAGGGAAGCGCAAGAAAAACGCTGTCGCTACTCAAGTGAGTACGAACCGTCCGAAAAACCTTCCATGCATTTCGCGGGTCAGCGACGTCCGTCGGCGATCGAACTGTTAATACGAGTTTTCCCGAAGATCAAAGTTAGTGTCTTACAACTAATTTTACACTCATGTGGCGGCGATTTGGGACAAGCAATCGAAGAAGTTTTCGCGCGCTACAAAAGTGAGGCAGCCAGCGTTTTTATGGGAGTACCGAATCCTTGGACGCGCTTGCCGCAAGACGCCGTCAGAGAATACCATCACCCAGCTCTTCGCCCAGACAGTTTCAAATACATCCGCAGCAACGAGACTTTCGTAGGAAGCCCAAAGTCTGCTTTTACCCCAATTTCAACCCTCTCTAAAGCCCATTTTATAAACACGTCCTCAGGGAACGTCCCTTACGCTTTAGACACGGGAAGAAGTAAAGAAAACTTTCCAATTTCATTTCTGTTTGACTCTGCGAGGATCAATGCTTCGTTAACAAGGCCTCAGGCCTTGGTTTTGAATAAAAATAAAGATGGCGAAGGTGTTACCGAAATAATAGAGGATATAAAGACCGGTGGCGATTTGATAGCAGAGAGTCCGAGAAATGATAAAGAAAAGTAACTTTATTTAAAAATTCAGTTTTCCGCATGGAAGAATATTTATGTTGAAATTAGTGCTTAAAAATGACAGCAGCCCCTCGCAATTATTAAATACTAAATATGCGTCCTTCGGACTAAGATTATAAGGTATATGAGGCTTCATTTGAAGCTCTGGAAACTTAAGCGAAACTATAAAAATTTTAATCCAAAGTATCTCAAGAAGAATAAGAAATAATACCGTTGTTAGTTTTAAATGTCTGCGGCGACTTTAAATTGCAAATATAATTAATAGCAAAATATGTTTTAAAAGGAAAATTTGAAGTTCTATATAAATTTATTCATGTGTCAAAGAAAACTATGCTGTCACATCTGGTGTTCTTAGCACCGAAATCAAAGGATTTTCCTGTTGCAAAACGATAAAATACTGGCAAAATCAGCTCAAAAAGATATCGACTTGATGCACCTTAAGATGTTTATTCCATGAGAGAATTATTCATCGCCTCAAATTATCCTCCCGTTTCGTTTAATGTCCGCACAAGCTTTGCAAAATGTCTCTCACGCACTTTTCCTACGAGATAGGCAATTGAAAAATTGAATAAAAGTTAGCGAGGTCGAAAGATGAAATGTCGCTCTACGGGCCCCAAAAGAAAATTAATAAATGCATTCATGACCTGATCAAAGGTATGGGAAAATTACAATGAACGACCTCGGTAAGCTGCTTTTTACTTGACTGTCATCTTGTAATAACGTATTTATTTCGGAAGACCAGGCTTCCGAAAAAAGCATGTTTTAAACAATAATCATTTCTCCGCAACGAGTTACAAATCGTTCGCCGCAACACTAAATCCTCTATGTAAAATTGTAAAGAATATTTAGAAAAACAGAAGGGAAGTACTTTTCACTTCCAATATAATAAAAAACTCATTTTGCTGAATAATATGGTTTGTATTTATTGATTCCAACTGGTTTTGTCGGCTTGACGTTTCAAAACAACGCGAAATTACCGATCAAAAACTTTTTAAGAAAAATGTTGATTACGAGGAAGACCTAATTTTGAACTAAGATTTTTACCTTCAGCACAATGCGAAAATTCACTGGTCCTTCAAAAAAAAATTTTTAATCTTTCAGTATTTTGCGGCACAAAAGGAGATCGCAAATGAATTGAATTTTTGGTCGAAGTTAAATATTCAAGTTCCTTTTCTTCAAGATTTGAATGGGTTCTGTTTGCTTAGACTTCAAATTACACCAATATTAATTTGTGTTATAGTTCATTGAATAAAACTCTCTGTCTGTGTTTTATTATTTTTTTTTCTTACACATGGCTGTGAAGAGGACTGTGGCGATTTTTTTTTTCTGCTTGGATTCGATTCAGAAGAAAAAGACACACGTAGCGAACCCAATTTATTCGATTTTGAGTTTGCAGGTTTAATTTCACCTAAGCGTTAACGAACAGTTAATACGAGAATAAGATCTGACAAAGCCTCGAGCAAAACTACTCATACATAAATAATTTGGCCGCCTTTGTCTTTGCCAAACACGACCGACAAAAGAATATAAACTTTGTGAACAAAATGAAAGCAAAACATTACTGAGGAAAACAAGACCTGTTCAAAGCCGGAAATTATACGCAAAACATCAATACCGTAAACAATATAAATGGCGAGTAATTTGAAAATTTTTAGCAGGTGTCTTCAGTGGTGATAGAACTAAAATCCGGCAGGCTTTATATCAGCTTTTTTTCACCTGGTGTAGTCATTTTTGCCTTTAGTCGGTTTATTTACAAACTTAATGGTGCTCAAATGGCTTATTCCATTCGCATTAGGGACAGAAAACGTCGATTTAATGACTTCAACGTGAAAAAGTGCTTACAGTCGGTCCTTTGATGTGGAAATTGGAGCCGACCAGTGTGACGTTATTGTAATCCAACAAATACATAGTTTGCGGATTTTTCACAGTGAGAATTCTGTTTTTCCTTTGTATAAGGCTGGGGCTTGTGTGTTTTGTTTATTCGCTGATCAATCATTTTGTTTCCTTTAGGGCGGTTTCTTAACTCGTACAACACACTCTTAGGACCGAGGGAGAAATAACTTTTATTAAACACTGTCGTTCAATCGAAAATATCTTTGAAGGGTGAAATTCTTGCTTTGATATATTGCGTATTAAATAAAGATCGCTGGCCAAAATTTTGATATTCCTGTTAATGACGATGCAAAATTTACATGAGAACTGAAAGATCTTGTTGCGATTTTCTGTTGTTCTAAGAAAAAAGAAAAGAAAAGAAAAAGGCCCTAGCGAGTTTTAGAATGCATCTCAGTGGAAAATTCAAATTGGATTGTTTCTGAATCTATTCTTCCGACAAGTTACGAATAAGGTTGAAGCTGTCAAATTTGATATTATTTTGTAACTTGCATTAATAAAATCTAGATTTCGGCGAGCTTGTTCATTAAAAGGTTTACAAAAAAATGCGCTACTGACTTCGAATGACTCAAATTAATATCAAAATTTAATATCATGCTCTTGGTAATGCCGGAAAGTCTTGTTTCTTAATGCGGGTAAATAACTTATGTGTAATATTACTAAACAAGTTGTAAGCAATTCTTTCAACGAAACTTGAACAATCCAAAACGAAAAAGCATTGACATCTTAGATTCCCTAAAAGTAAAGAAAGGTTTTGTAAGTTTTGCGTTAATAAACAACGAAGGAAAATTGATTGATTAAATACTAAGTTACTTTCTGAAATTTTGTGTTACAAGAATCTAGCGAAACTTGACATTGCTGATATAGTAGAATTATTGTTATTAAGTATTATTTTAGACATATCAGGGCATATCAGGTGTAGATCTGTTGAGGAAATCTCTCTGCCCTCTAATTATAGGCATGAATATTGCCGGTGGAATCGTTTTTGGGGTGTGGTAGCGATATCTTTCCCGCAACACGGAATAAAGAAAACAAGATAACTTGTCAGGTATTGTTCCGTGCACTTAATTGGGAAGCCATCTCAGTGTGGATATTAAATTTGTCAAGATCTTCCGATATTTCATTACGAATAGGTCATTGTGTCAACTTTACGTCGCGTTTGAGTGGTTTATGAGATCGACAAAAAGCATTTTTGACGCGACTTGCTGGTTTTTAAAACAATACGCTTTTCTGTGAAATAAACAATTTCGTAAATTGTCAATTCTTCTTTTTATCCGGAGCAATTGAATAAAGCTCGGCTTTTTTATTTCTCTTTTAAAGAACCGACCCATTAAGTCTTCCTGCGGAAAATTAAAGTAAAGTTATAATGATAATAATAAAGTTGAAAATCTTAGTGGAAAATTTCCGAGGAAATGCATAAGTAGTTATTTTTAGCAAACAAGATTCACAACTGACCAAAAGTCTTATATCTCTAAACACACACACAGAGAAAAAAATTACAAAAGAAATAGCGGTTGAAGTTTCCTTTCGTAAATTTTGAGCTGTGACGTGGAAATAATTGTAAAACGGGCATTTACTGGCGCAACATGAAGGGGAACTGTTTCATGCCTTATAAAACTTACTAAACTTATTCGGCTTCTTGGAGCACCGAGTGGTCGTAATTAATTTAGTCTGAACAAAACGGCAACTAACAGTCGTCCATAGACGACTTCCGCTCAGAATGGCTCTCTCGTTTACCGAAATATATAGCTTTGACGTTGATTATAATGCGCACTCGTAATTTTTTTTTTAAGCCATAAAAATATTGTCTTCGTAGACCTGGAATTAAAAAGTCATTACTCACTTCCCGGTCGGGGTGTTGTTATTTCAGAAGCAATCAACTCTTAGATGAACGTAAAGTCCCTTCACACCCACGACACTTAGTTGTAGATATTAATAACCGCCTTGTGAGTTATGACAGTCAATATGCTTCCAAATTACTTCCAGAGGATTTAAATATTAAGAGAGACAAAATTAAAACAAGTAAAACAATCTTTATATATTGCCCCGTCGAATTTTACTTAATTTGCGTTATCTGCCAAGTTGGTAGAGCTGTCAGACTTGACTATGTTTGTCTAAAAAAGAGCCCCATTTTGTAGAATCGTTGGAAAAATTTTAATCATCGTTGTGCCTCACTTTTATCTGTGAAACAAAAGATACCATCGGTGAATTCTTGTCATTAACAATTACCATGGGGTGGCAATATAAGAGCGGGTCTTGGTTAGAGGGGAGGGGGGGGGAGGGTATGGGAGTAGGAGAGAGAAAAAAGGAATGTGACTTTTAAAGTAAGCTGCCAAAATCATACCATAAACCAACCGTTATGATCCCTTATCTGCCTAGAAGGTAGAACTGTCAAACTTAATTGTAAAACTGGTCAAAATTGGTAGAACTGTCAAACGTAACCGCTTAAATCAGACAGTCCAGGATAGTTATCAAATTTGATAACCCAGACCAAAACAAAACTGTAACCAATCGCTGCAATAATAATCAATAATACTATATACAGAAAAGAAGTTAGGCAACAATACTATATTCAACATGGCGTCCGAAGGCCAATCCACAGTTAATTAACTAAACTGATTGTTTTCGACTGGAATTTGTGATTTACATTTGTAAAATTTCGGACCGTTATTAGATTAGGAAAATGCAATGACTTCTTCTTTTTTCTCAGTCTCAATAATTTTCATTCGTATTATTTTGCTTTCTTGGTGGACGGCCATGCCCCCAGGTTTCATTTCGGTACGTTCTAACTATGCATCTGTGCGAAAGAAAAAAAGTTTATTTTCAGTGACACTGCTACTTCATTGGTGAATCGTCCATAAACAGACGGTTCCAGCCCATGGGCGAAAAGAGGAATGAAATCGTAGCGTACTTCCACCGCGAAACCGTGTAAATGAGAGGGTTGCTTCGAATAAAAGCTTCTTGAAACAGAAAAGAAGTTGGATAATCCATACTGTCACGCTCTTAACGTACCTCCATGGCCGCATCCACTCCTTCCTCTTCCATTTCTGATTTTACTAGTGAACGCCTTCTCTCCACTTTTCCGAGACGCTGCAATCGAACGCCGAGCCTCAAGGTAGATTATGAAAGCGCCAATTGAAACCCACTCTGGGGCCAGAGTCAAGAGGAAATGTACAAACACAATGATAAACCAGTCATTGAACCTATTACCTACACAGCAGAGCGAAGAAACAATGTCTCCTTCATATGAAAACATGCTTGATCATAACCCAACTTATTCAGTGTCATCAAGGAACACCAACAGGGACTGAAAACATTCTAAAGCTACAAAATGTCCTACCCTAGTACAAGACGTTTTGCAGAGGAGTCCATGAGCATGAGGATCCATCCTTGATTATATTAACTGTTTTTAATGATTACATTTTATACATTTTACTTGGTGACTACATTGTTAAATTCTTATATGTTAATATTAGCTAGTGTTCTTAATCTTAATTTATTTAAATTTATATACCTTCATAAGGCTTTATAATTTCCTTTTCTCTTTTTATTTCGTGGCGTACCTGTAAACTAGCTTTTAGCTAAGCGTTCTGACCACGTTAAATAAATTGATTGATTGATTGATTGATGACATTGTTTCCATGAAACCTCTCCGGTGTTAAAAATATTCTTATTCAGAACATTAGAATAATCACATAAAACTACTTCAATCAAAGCCATTCAAGAAGATACATTATTTTCGAATAAACAAATATTGTTAAAGTGAGGACACAATTATGAAAATGGTCAGATTATTTCTTGCTTTCGCAGCAAGAAACTAAAACTTAGATCCATAACTTAAGTAAAATAAAGTGCAATGTCAACACCCATGCAATGCCATGGTCAGAGCGGTAGCGCAGTTATAATGTATAATAACAATGATGGAAATGATGGGCAAATACGCAAAGGAAAACGTACAGTGAGTGAACATAAACTTCATGACCATGATATTCCACAATAAAAGTTCTTGATCAGTTTCTATATCCAGTTTGAATTCATTCATACACTTAATTGAAGACTAAGAGAAAAAACTTCTTTTTTACGGAGAAAATTTCCCTTAAAACGATTAAGCTTAATTTGAAGCACATCATTTCGGTCCTCATCAGAGACATGAAGCTGAGTTTTTCTTCTGTGCTCTCTGGAGATTCTCTAATTGGATTCTTGATGTCCTCCCCCTGAATTCCATCTTAATTGTCCAGTTGTATACAAACGTGTTATCTGTACTTCAAATCTTGGCTTTTATACTTCCATAAAGTGTTCAACTTATAGCAAATCTTTTCTGTTTTACTTCAGTACGAAGATATTTGTCCTGAATCATGCCACTGAAAGAAAGGTGCTATGTGCGGTCTTTTGCGAAATATCTGTAAAGAGCCATTTAAGATTTATTAAAAAGAAACAATATAAAACGTCTAAACAATCCAAAACAACATATTTATGATATTATATCAAACGTAACAGGTTACATTATCGAATACTGAATCGATCCTCGCAGTTATGAACACTACTGAACTAGTAGTTGAAAGACAGAAAAAAATTCAGGCCCGTACGGGATTTGAACCCATGACCTCTGCGATACCAGTGCACCGCTCAACCAACAGAGCTAACAGGCCAACTGGGAGCTGGTCATTATCTAAATAAACCTTCGAAGTGGTGAATAATGGCTGTAAACAGACGAAAATCATATGTGTGCACTGCGGTTTAAAAAACGAATATAGAATCGATCCTGGCAGTTATGAACACTACTGAACTATTAGTTGAAATAAAACCTGAAAAAATTAAGCCCCTTGCGGGTAGAGCGTACGAGTAGAGCGTGCGCGTAGAGCGTACGGGTAGAGCGTACGGATAGAGCGCTGCATCGGTATCGCAGAGGTCATCGCTGAGGTTCAAATCCCGTACGGGCCTGACTTCTCTTCTTACGTGACATCTTTTCCCTGACTCATGTCACATCATTTCCGACTAGGGCCGCTAATTTTTCACAATCTGAGTACTAACCCAAATTCAGGCTTCTGATTGCTCCATTTGCGTCACATGGTACAAAATACTGCTCTGTGATTGGTTACTAGCCAGAGGAGCCCCTTAACTACTACTGTTAAGCTAAGGTAAACAAAGCTTGTGCTCGCTGCCTGCTCTGACGTTTAATCTTCTGAGTCTAACTTCAGTTTTTCCTCTCACTGAACGCTGAGTGTGGAACATCAGGCTTCACTGTGGTCATTGGTTAGTGAGTTGTTGTTCTGTTCTGGTCGTATCATATGTGTAGTACTAATTAAAGCTCTGTTGAACGCTGATATGACACGTGTACAAATGCCAGAATGCCTTGGACAAAAACGTATAATCTGAGATATGCGCGGTCCTCGCAGCTATGAACACTACTGAACTAGTGGTTGAAATGAGGCCTGAAAAAAATTCAAGCCCGTACGGGATTTGAACCCATGACCTCTGCGATACCGGTGCAGCGCTCTACCAACTGAGCTAACAAGCCAACTGGGAGCTGGTCATAATGTTGGATTCAAATAAACCTTCAGAATGGTGAATGATGGTTGGAATTATATGAAAATCATATATGTGCACTGCGGTAACATGAAGAAATGAGATATAAGCGATCCTCGCAACTATGAACACTACTGAACTAGTAGTTGGAATGAGACCTGAAAAAAAATTTAGATTCTGATTGGTTAACGCAAGTTTATGGCCTATAACGCCCAATAAAAGGTTCCCAACCTTTAATACCATAAGAAAGGAAAATGCTACCCCCTTCCCACGCCCCAAAGAGGCAATCACCAACATCATTAGAAGCTGATCTTAGAAAAATTTCCGCACAGCCCCATACTATTGTAAAACAATCTGTTTTCCCAATGGCAATGTATTGTTTTTGTCATTGTTTTCTCTATCCAAGAACTGAATGCATAATATAGGATGGGGCTGTGCAGGAATTTTACCTGATCTTCAAAATGGAAGTTGAAATTTTATCGTAGAATGATCAGAGTGTTATTTTCTCAAATGTTGTTGTTGTTGTTTTTTTTAATATAAAACGAAACTCTGGTATGTGCCTGAGAACAAGCGGAAACCATATAGACAAGAGTTAGGCTGGAATCGAATTTAATGGTTTAATTTTGTTATATGGCGATCAGTGACCAGATAGAGCCATCAGCCTTCTGATTTATGTAAATTAATTAATCATTTTGTAATAACTTTATTATTCTTACAGTCTATCTCACACATCGCAGAAAAAAATGATGTTTACTGTCAGTTTGTAAGTGTTTCAGTAATCATTTTTATCGAGAGAATAAACTATAATTCAGCATCTATGGTCAGAACTATGTGCATTACCTCACCAAGAAGGCAAAGTACCAACTGAATTTTGGGATAAATGAAATAGTAGAGGTGAAAATGAAACTTAATTTAATCAATCATCAATATGTAAATGAATGAATTTTGGATCAAAAACTGAATGAAAGAATGAATGGATGAATGAGCAAACACATAAAAGAACTAGGAGAAATCTAATATTTGCCAACCACATCACCCAGGACTCCTTGACTGGAATTCATGAAAGTTGTTGAAGGAGCAGATCTGTGCAGTCCAAGGATGAATTCTGAAGAAGGTCTGAGATTATTATGATAACAACAGACCGGAGGCCAAATCCTATATTATAGTATATTTGCATAGAGAGATACCATAGTTCAAAGCTCAGAGGATTATTATTGGATTTTCTGTGCTAAGCAAAACTTCATAATGTCTATTGCTTATTGTCTTTGGTTGCTGCTGCCTTTTCTTGCATAGCATTCAATGTCTCTAATCTGGTACATTTATAGTTGTGGTTTTTGATCCTGTTTCAAAAATTAAAGTTATAATCCTTTATTTTGTTGGATTGCATCCCAACACTCAAAGGTTTGTTAAAGGTAAAACTTGATCGTACTTTCTCGACCATTGATATGCATTAATAAAACCAGTCATAACTTCCAGTCATGTACCAAAGCTTTCTCTTGAGGCCAGCCCTGCAGCCTCAACTTGCTTGATGTAATGTCTACTTTTATCCTGAACGATTTTTGTAACCAAAACATACCATGTAACCCTCTTGCTGTGCTGCCCCTTGTAAAGTTGCCCTCATGCTTGTGCAGCATCCTTTAAGAATGTGACCTCATCCTTTTTTGATGTGCATTTATCATTAATATTTCTACAGGGACCCTTGTTGATGTGCATTCAGAAAACTGGATACAGAAGACCATTTGTTTGTTTGATTTGGAGAAGACTGGCCAGGAGACAAGAAAAGTGGCTTGAATTATACACATGTAAGTGACTGAATGATCCTAGCAGGTGAGCTTCAATTTTTGGCAATTGCAGAAGAAAAGCCTTAAAAATTCAGGCTTCCATGGGATTAGAATTCCTTCCTCCCAGATAATAGTTGGGTGCTATTGTCAACTGAACTATGAAGCCAGATGTTGGGAACGGGGTACATTAGAGAGGGTTTTACTTTATTATGAAATTTTGTTGGGCTGAAATGATAATTTTATGAAAGGTCAAAGAAAGGTGAAAAGGTCAGCAGTGTAAGGAACCCAATTGAATCATTCTGATTCATTAACAGCATCACCTTCAGCAGTGCCCAGAGGTGGACCAGCATCCTACCACTGCCTTCACAGTGGTCAAGGAAGGATATTCTGTCCACTCAACTAAATGGTGCAATAAGCTCATAAGTAAGCAATGACTTTAACATGCATTGACATAAGAAAGGTGGCAACAGTGCAAAGTCACACTGCGGCATCCCTTAATGATCTGATACACTCTTTGCTTGAATTGAGATTGTTAACTCATTTCCTTCCATTGAGGTATTGACGAAATGACCAAATTAGACATGCGCAACTTATCTCAGTCTAGAAGAAGGCTTACTTAATTACAAAACAAATTTTTAGATGTTACTGTTTTAAGTGCTAGTCCTATTATGTAAATCTTACCATGGTCATATTCATTAGAAGCTTTCTACTCCACACCTATGTTTGTGATTGGTCTAATAACCTCACATGATGATGTGATGTGTAAAACTAATTTGAATTTGTGTAAAATAATAAAAGGGCAGAATGGGTCATAGATTCTGTAACAAAAATGAACAAATATTATTTCTAATTAAATGATTATTTTTTCCAGATTCAACCTTTGTATCAAAGCAGGCCCTTAAAGATTATTCACAAGATTAGTTTAGATTCCAAATAAATAAAATCTATTGTTTCTTCCACTTATGCACTGCAATTCTAGGAGCTCCTTGAATTTTAATAACATTGTAAAAAGCCAACTGCTTTGTTTTAATGAAGCAGGTTCAATTATTAATGAAAAGTTTTGTCTAGAAGTTGAGAACAATGAAAACTTTTCCATTTTTAGAGCTCCCCTTTTAGATGTAACCCTGGTAGTCATTACAAAAAACTGCTATTCCATGATTTGTACACAGCTGTCAGGTCTGATTACTTGATGCTTATAGATTTTGTGATTGAGCTGGTGGACTATAACCTATTTATGTCCAGCGGGCAAGTAGAGGCTGGACTAGTTAAAATGACTCTCAGGCAAGTGGATGCTAGTCAGAACTTGTCCACAACTCTACATCCCAAAACTGTGCCCTCAGGTGTTTTCAAAAGTAGAAGTTACTCAAGGGCTAGAAACAGGCTTAGTCACAAGAAATATTCCTGTAATTTGCAACTTTAAGTAATCTTACACTTATTGTAGAAGTTTCTCACCATGAACTTCTTTTTGGGAAATCAGCAAGAAATGCTTCTTTTTGTTCTGTCTGTTTTTTTTTTCAGTTATGTTACTTGAGAAATACTCTGCATCTAGCAAGTTTTGGATTGTTTCAAAATGGCGGACGTGTTAGGGAGTGAGGCTCAGTCTCAGATGTTAGGGAGTTCATCAAAGCATGTTCTAAACTTTAGATAACAAGAGAGCAAGAGGGAGAGTCTAGCAACCTTCTGGAGAAATTCGTGACTTTCCAGACTGATAAACATGCCCCCAACAACAAACGGCATAAGTATGTAATACAATCGAACCCATATCCGAGTGTGGCATCGGCACTAACTCGATAAGGCTCGAATGCTTTCAGGGGATTCCCTCATTAATAGCACATGTTTAACATGAATGGTACAGTTTTCTGTGGAAAGATGGAGCATCAAAACATTGCCAGAAATTTGGGACAAGATGGCGACCGTGCTTGCGCATCATATAAAGAAATGGCACTTAAAATACTTCAGAAAATGTTTAGATAAAAAGACATTTTTGAAAATATATTATTTCAGAATCAATGGGTGCCTTGTGCTCACTTCGAAATGTGTTTAAAATGGAGTAGCCGAGTTATTGACGAGGAAAAGAGGTGCAAAATTCAACGCCTACCTTCTTCCAGATGCTTACGATCCAGCTGTAAATTTGAGGTCCATTTTCCCATATATCATTTTAAAATCTCCTCGGACGTCATCTTGATAATCCAAAAATACGGAGAGATCCCAACCGATAATTGATTGTGCACAGTTCGAGATGTGTTGTATGAATCTTGTTTTAGTCGTACCGCTCGTAAATAGATCGATTCTCCCTCGCCAAAGTTCGTCCAAGTGCCGTTGAGTTTCATGAATTTTAGCAGAATCTAAAGCCCCGTGCAGCAATTTTTGAAGCTCTCCTTGACTACGTGGTCATCACAAAACGCTGCAAACCCCGGCAAGAAAGCGATTTTCGCCGCCATCTTCCTTGTTTTCAAAATCCCCTACTGTTTCTTGGGATAGGTAGGCCCCAGGCTTCTCTCGTACAAATATTGCAGAAACGAAGTCATGGATCAAATCTATTTATAACATAGCTAGCAGAGCCGCGCAATCAAATTCAGCATACGTAAGCGTTCTCAAAATCCCGATAGTGCACGCTGATAGCGTGAGCAAATCGCTTCGCCAGAAATTTTTTTTTTCGCGCGAGCGGCCATTGTTAGCGCGGGGAAAAATAATATATTTCGCGACAATAATGGATACAAACAGAGACTCGGCCCACCAGTCCTAAAACGAACACAATTTTCCGACCTTTTCCCTTGGGCTAGAGTTCTTAAATGAGGTAGAAAAAGAGAAAAACAACGGAAAAGGAGACTCCGCGAACATTCACTTCTGATATTGTTGTCTGTTTTTCGCGTCGGATTTGATGCACAATCCCACCGCCTATGTTATAAAACAACTGGTTCATGCTTTTAGTTGTGCACTATCGAGTTATGGAGCACGTTGGAAGTTTGGATAGCATTCAAGAAGCTAGAGTTGCTCTCGGCTATTGCCTCGGGCAACTCTTACGCTTCTTTCGTGCTCTCCAAACTTCCCACGTGCTCCATAACTCGATAGTGCACGCTAAAGCATGAACCAATTGTTAATTGAAAACCGGTAGAGGCGTGATCCAAAACATAGAGGCTATCTGCTGAACACAAAGCGCGACAATGTGCAGAATCTTGCAGATGCTTGAAAATTTAAACCAAATCTTTGATGCTTTACTTCTTTTCTTGTTGTCACCATTTATCATAATTAGCATTTTTCTACGTACTATATAATTCAACTTCCAACGCTTTGTACATTAATTAACTGAAGATGACAGAAGTTTCTGTGACGAAACATGTTTTACAGACTTAAAAGAATGTGAATCTATTTTAAATTGAATGAATCGCATCAAGTTTGTCTAAAACAGTTGAATAAGTGGAAATATTGCTTTGACCTTGTCCACTCGAAATTCTAAGAGCTTTCCGTGCTAAGACTGCCGCCCCCTGAGTATCGGATACTCAGGATTCTCGACTTTTCCCTAAGTTTTGTTACGTTAATTGGCCTCAGTCGGTTTCATGCGTGATCTATCAGGAGCTGAGATGAAATATTCATATATGGTTAAATTAACAAAAAATTCGAATATCAAAACAATAGCATTTAATCAAATACCTCGCAGGACCAATCACAACTTAGATTACAGCGGGTGATCTTATCCGCAAGGTAACTGAGAGGCATAACCTATACATATTGAAAGTTTATGAGCAGCATTAACATAGCAGCATTAACATTGCAGCATTCACTATCTTTCGCAGTGAAAAGTTTTCTTTCTCGTCAAAAGACTACTCAAAGGTGATTCAATACCAACTACGTTAAAAAAGGTAATAGCGAGCGAAAATCATCACAAGTTTCTTATGAGCAAGGTAAATCTTTTATTTTTCTTGATTCCACTGAATCAAAATTTAAAAACTATTCACTGGTAAAATGATAATGAAAAGGATCCATACTCAAATGTAGGTAAACTTATCTTATCTAGAAGTTACCAGCTCACTTTTCAGAGTGTTGATACAAGGTGTTACCAACATATTACAACAATGAATTTGGTCGCTGTTACATAAGTTACAAAATATGATAAATGAAAATCACTGTAAAGGAGAGAAACCGTTTGTCAACAGTTACCTTTCAGGCATTTTTTGTATGAGAGTTCCGACGGAGCTTTGGTGAGCAAGAACGTGGGGCACAACTAATTAAGTTCGCTCCTATCACGAGCACAAATTTTCACCTTTAATCTATTTTTTTATTTGCTGGATGACAAAGCTGTTCTACACCTTGAAGTTGGTGGACACGAGTGTGAAGAATTTCTTGGTTGTTTTGGTGGAAAAGTCGTCATTGAGGAGGGCACATAAGTGGAGAAAGCAATATCAACAACACCATATCCTGTTGATGCCGGTGCCAAACTTTGAAGGGGAAGGGATATCAATTTAGCCCTCCAGTTATGAACGTATCGACAATGTATCATAACAACCTTAGCCTCACTCAACCGAAGCCTCACTCCTGTTCAAAGGCTTGGCAACCTAGCACACAACTATAAATGGGCTTTGGGACCCACCAAAGATGGCGATCAGACGCTCTCGAAGACTGTCTGGCTTGGAACCAGAGTTTGCGGGCATCGAATCGATTTGCGAAGTTTGTGAGAAGGAAATCTATGTGGATTTACGCAATTGCAAAATTACAATTTGTTGCAGCACAACCATTCACAAAAAGTGTTTAAGAGACTTGTCAAATGCCAACGGTCCTTGCCCATATTGCGGGATGACCTTCGACGTCCTTTCAGGACGACTGAAGAAAAGGGCATTGGAAGAGTTGGAAAAACTCATGGAACCAGAGGATATAATGGCAGCCATCACACGAGTGAGTAGAGTCGTTTTCAGTCCTTTCATTCAACGGATGATACATTTTTCTTTCAATCCATACAAATCACTACTCGTTTCTCTCGTCAAGGAACCGTGAGATGGCATTATTATTTTTTTTATCAAGTAGATCTAACAACATAATTTTTTTTCTTCTCAATGAAGGAAAATGGTATCATCGTTGGTAATGAAGACAGACAAGCTTTGGTATCCACTTTCAGAAGCATCCTCGCCTTATTGCATGATTTCATTAATTACGACATCCGTCAAAATGTTTGCCTCGTTGGTGGAGTAAGAGTGTCATTAAGAATGACTGTACGATCGAATGCAGAATATATGGCAAACTTTATGAGATCTTTCATTCCGCTGGAAGTCAGACCCTTTTTAAACCTGAGTATAGGCGTACGGAATTGTTCCCAGGAACGGCTGATCAGTTATCAATTAGTTTACTGATTCTTTCTTATAAAAGGAAAGTGATTTTCTAAGTTACTTCGATTTGCAAGAGGTTCAACAAAGAATGACAACTATATTATCGCGGTTGTACGATTTCATTTTCCTTCATTCTGACCATCACATCAAAAGAAGCGAGCGAAACAGATGATGCAATTGATTTATTTTCTAATTTCATTCCCGAGATTGCAAAATACTATTGTCGTTCATTTGATCAACGACATTTTTACATTGGAGTTTATGAGGAGCAAGAAAACCTTGTCACTTTATTAAGTCTTTATTAAGCACTCATGAGATATCAATGTTTTTCAAAGGACATTACCCATTTAAGTCGATTCGATCCGAAAGAGGTTCCACGAAGATTGTCCAATATTTTATCAAAATTTTACGATTTCAGTTTTCTCCAAACCGATGAACTCATTGATCATTGCAACGAAAAGGCTTTTCATTAATAGTTTTAGTGAGAAATGTTACAGACCAGTTAGAACACGAATTAAATGATTTCATTTACAGTTTAATTCCAGAGCCAGTGCAGAACCTCATTTTGTAACTTGAACTTCGCCTAAAAAAGAGCCTAACTTTGAAAAATGGTTCGAAGAAGGTTTCAACATAGCTGTGCCTCTCTTTTTATCTTGTGGAACAAAAGATACCTTCGGTGAATTCCTGCTATTAACTTTTACCATAGGAGTATCGGAGTGTTGAAGAGCTTATGTGCACGTGACTTAAACGAGTGGTCAAATAATGAAAGATTAACTACCTCAATGATAAGTGTGTTTAAAAGAAAAGGGGAGGGGAGGCTAGCTTAGAGGAGAATGGCATTCTCTCCTCCCCTGAAAGATCGTAAAAATAGAGACTTACCATTCAAACTTAAAAGTGGTAGAATAAATATTTATCGAGGATACCCTCTTCACTACGAAAGTGCTTTACTGAGGGGTCCTTTCAACCAATAGATAAGTTTAAAAACACTGAAGTATGAATAGATTAAGAAAGACTATAAATCTGTGCGTTAATTGTTATAACTCAAAACCTTACTTGTTAAATAATCATTTAAATAAAATAATTTAAACTCTTGTGGATGGCCCTTTTAAATTCGTGAAGCGTTTTGCAGTAAAGGTGAACCAGGGGCCACATCCTCCTATCTCATGACTCAAAGGAGTACGTTACTGAGAGGGAGAGTTAAGAGAAGAGAGGAATATTAAAGCTCCCGATCCCCTCAGTGTAACTGAACTATACGGCTTTAAAACAAAATTGGGTTCCTGAAACATCATTTAGAATTGAGTGCCCTGAGACCAAGAGAAAAAAAGAGAAAGAAAACAAATCAAAGAAAATATCAGTCAATCAGTGCCAATGAGAGCTTGAAGTGATCTCGAGTGCTGGAAAATGTTAGTGAATAAGCCTCGATTGGTTCGACTCTTGGATCTGATTGGTTGAGAAGGTGGTGTGAGTTTTTTTTCGACCAATCACGGGATGAGGAAAAGCAAAACCGATACAAACCTGAAATTACTTTCGATTTCTCAGCTCCGTAGACGTGTCACTGTAGATATTAAAGAAACACATGATATATAAACACATTGATTATTTCAGCAAGCGGTCTGACTTGTTTATTGAGGAGGAAATACAGATGATGTGCGTATGCCCAAGATGAGATTCTTCAGGCGGCCTGGTTAAATAACTGAGTGTAAAAGCTTCAACAAATGAACTTTGAAAGATGCAATAAAACTTCGTGGTGTACTTTGAAATCAGTCGAAGTTAAAAATTGTGTTCGGTGTTATCCATAGGTTAATTGTATTTCTGAGATAGCTGAGATACAACAAAAACCCTAATCGGTCAAGAACCCATCATTTATTGCACCAGTCAACTCGTAGAAAATTGAAATATTTTAAGTTTATTTCATAAAAGCAATAGACCGCGTTACTGGCATAATAACTCAATTGGCAAAAACACGAAAAAAATTTGTAAATCACTCGCCAAAAAACGAGCGATTTACAACTGTTTCTCGCGCTAGAAAAGGGCGATACGATTTAATGAAGTAATCTTTACCCTTCCTCTTCATTTCGGTAGCACCCAAATCCAAATGATCCTGTTGTAACGTGTCAACGAGCAAAGAAAGACCTCTGTTACAGCTTTACTTTCCACGCTGTTAACGTGTCCAGGAGCACAGAGAGACCTCTGTTACAGTTTCCCTTCCCACGCGATTAACATGTCTAGGATTACAGAGAGACCTCTGTTATAGCTTCTCTTCCCACGCGATTAACGTGTCTAAGAGCACAGAGAGACCTCTGTTACAGTTCCCCTTCCCATGCTGTTAACGTGTCCAGAAGCACAGAGAAACCTCTGTCACAGCTCCCCTTTCCACGCTGTTAACGCGTCTAGAATCACAGAGAGACCTATGCTACAGCTCCTCTTCGCACGCGGTTAACGTGTCTAGGATCACAGAGAGACCTCTGCTATAGCTTCTCTTTCCACGCGGTTTACGTGTCTAGAAGTACAGGGAGAGCTCTGTTACAGGTTCCCTTCCCAAGCAGTTGACGAATCTCGGAGCATAGAGAGACCTCAGTTACAGCTCTCCTTCCCACGCAGTTAAAAACGCGTCCGCTGTGATACGTGACACAGTTTTGAGAGAAGTCTGGGTCCAATCATTTTTACCCAAAAACCCGAAGTGAAAATTTATAATTCCCAACTAAGGCTCAGACTGTCCCACTTACGACGACAAACCGTCATTTTTTTCGTTTCACGCCTGATCAGCAAAGGAAATTGAAATTGTATGCTTTACTTTTCTTACCTTCAATTATTAGAATTTCAGCATTTTTAGGTTCTGGTATTGAAATAGTAATGGTAACTCTAATGCTTTTCACGCGCACAGGTAAAAATTCCATCTGAACGTTTTCATATATTCTATAAATACCGATACATTTACCGGTAAGCAGAAGCATGTAATTCTTTATTCGCATGCTTCTAAAATTTGTCGTCTACCCACCAAAGATTTCTCACTGAATCACCATTTGTACTTTTCTTTTCTTTTAGGCGTGATACCTATGTTATATATAAGTTAAATACCGATCTTCTTCTTTACCAACGCACCCTCGTACGCCTTACGGACCTATTCTGCCGTAAGAAATTTCGATTATGTTTACACCACGAAAATTTTGTTTTGGCTGATGAGTGCTGACTTAATTTTAAACCGGTAAAACTTTTACCGTCAACAGCCTCAAATTTGACTTTCCAAGGTATGAGGAAATAATTTTTTCTCTTCCACGTAGAGTGTTATAAAGTAGCTGTTCATCGTTTAAAGATACTTAATCTTAAACGGAATCAGTTGTCTTTAAACCAATGTTTACTTCAGTAGTGACAAACATATTTGCAACACTCGTTTTTCAAAGGCACCTGGAAGCACATGGCGTATTTTTCATTATTTCCATGCCAAAAGATTGGGTTTTAAAGGGTTATAAACAGCTACGCGCAAAGGAATGTTAACAACAGTATTTTCCTATTCTCATCGAGGCTCAGTGTCTCAAAACTAGGTGTCGTAATCGCCATCTTGGAAATCAAAGTAAACTCAATTTTTCAGGCCCAGTTTCAGCTGTGATTATATTCTCAAACTTTGCAGGGAGATGAGCTATGTACATATATTATTTTCCCGTCAGTTTATTTTCAAATTTCAGACCTCTTACTACCCGAGTATTGGGTGAGACTTCTGTTTAGAGTGAATTAAATTAAAATAATGGGGTAACTTAATGTCATCAACTTTGTTGATTTAAAATGATGGGGAGCAACTACACAATACAGAGTCACTTTTGAAGGAGCATCTACATGTATCTAGCGGCTTGTTTGGCTCATTTGGCTAGGCAGTGGATGAGAAACTAGGAATAATCTATATGCCCATCAAATCTTAGTTCAATATGTTTAGTGGCTCATTTGGCTCAGCAATAAATGAGAGAATGAGGAATAATTATATGCAGATTAGGTCTTAGGTCTATATATTTAGTGGCTTGTTTGGTTCATTTGGCTCGGCAGTGGTCTTTTCTGTTAACCTTTAACTCCCCAGATTTCATGAGTAATTCTCCTTACTGTCTGCCATGCAATTTATGTGATGTTAGTTTGGAGAATTTGGAATTGGATCAACCAATAATCCCCTAATTGATATTTTTCTTTATTTTCATTACTATTCTGCTTGATATTGTACTGATAATGTAAGGAGAAATTCTGTCTTGGTCACTAAGGTCAACAAAGGAGCAAATGAGCTAAATGAGCGGGCTCGTTTCGTAGATGGTTAAAAGAAGCTCTGTATTCTGTAGTTTAGCCAGTAGTGGAAATAATAAAATTCCAAGCTTCAAAGTGCCAAATTTTCTACACCACACTTATTGTTCATTATGCTGAAAACATTTTTCCAGGTCCTAACATATGAATGTGTTCCCAAATGAAGGAGTAGTTTTGAAAAAAGGGGGCAAATTTATTAAGAAACTGTGGTGCTGCATTAGTGAAAGAGTATAACAGGGTAATTTAGTATTATCAACTGAGTTGATGACATGAATTGGCCACTGTAAAGAGTTTCGAAGTGTTTTGAAACTCAGTAGTTTCAAAACCTAAGTGTGTCAAATAGCTTTCTTGCCCTTCCTCATTCAGCTATGACGTAAGAAAGAGGAATAGCATAGTCCTTTCTTGATATTGCTTGATATTGTATGGAAAAATTTGGTCTTGGTCACTCACAGTAGTTAACCTTTTACACCCTAACATCAGTATTCATATTCTCCATACGGTTCTCCGTACATTTACTAAGGCACTGACAAGGAGAATTTTTCCAACAATCAAGAGTTTCTTTAGTTGGGGATCATTTCCTTAATTCCCACATGATGTTAATGTGTGATTCAGTGGTGATGTTGTAAGGAGAAATTAGATGCTGGTCACTCTTAGGGGTTAAAAGGTGATAGGGTTAATGGGTAGACAAGCTTATGATTTCCAAGTGGCCTAATATTCCTAATTGGCTCATGGCATGAAAAACTGGATAAGTTTTAGCTGGATTGGCCAATTGGCATTGAATTGTCTAACCACATAACTATTGATGTGCTCATCATCAGGTATGGACCTGTTTAACACTGGAGATCAGCTGCCAAAGTTTTCTGAGCCTTGGAATTTTAGTGATGCTGTATTGGTGGTAGAGGACAAGCGGTTTCATGTGCACAGATCCATTCTGGCTATCAGCTCACCTGTGTTCAACACAATGTTCCAGTCGGGCTTTAAAGAAGCCACATCAACTGAAATTCCCCTCCCAGGGAAGAAGGCAGAAAAAATTTATGAATTACTGTGTATGATATATCCATTCCCTCTGCAGATTTCTGGTAAGCCCTTCTTAGTTTTCTCTTATTTTCAGAATATTTTGATGAAATTTAATTGCACAAATTTAATTTTGAATGTGTTCCTTCATTCTTTTTTGAAAAGCATCAATTAGTATTACTCTATACCCATCTTAAATTGCATTATGATATGGCAAGGTAGTTCCTAGGGCTTAAATTGAAATTTTCTGTGATGCATGATGATGTGATGATGAAATTGCACATGTTTATAATTATTTAAACCAGGGTCATTAGACCCTTGTAATGATTACTTTTGTAATAACCTCTATGTGAAAAACACTTTTTTGGGTAAAGGTGAAAAATCCACGTTCACTCTTGTTTTAAACCCTCTTCAACAGCCACTTCCCTAAAGGTAACAGTCCTGAAAGTGTATCAAGACTGCCAAAATAAGCTACAATTTGTAGCTGCTTACAGTCTGTGAATCACTGTCTGACAAAAGGTGTAGGAAAATGAGCTAAAAATCCTCTGAGCAAACATTCCTCAATAGCTTTATTTCACCAAATTTTACCTTTTACAGGGAGACATAAGGTATCAAAAAAAATCACCAGAATAAATTTAAATAAATATTTAGGAGATTGTAATTAGGAGATGTAATTGGTGCATGATCTGAACTAAGTAGGCAGCTGAATTTAATTATTCTTGCATTGTGAGGTTAATTTCAAATGTTTCTGGGGGCATGCTTTCCTGGAGAAATGTGAAATTTGAAACTGTCCAAGATGTGATTTCCAGTGTTCTCAAAGCTACATCTTTGAGTTAACTTTTTCTTAGCTCGACAGAATCACTTCAAACAAGTTTGTTTTCTATCTTTAGCCACATATTTACAAAGTACCCGTTGCAAAATGGTGTGACAGCCAGGGCCTACTAGCTCTGAATGAAAACCTTAAGATGGCAAAACCTATATGTTTACCATTAGCTACTCGGTAGAGTGAAAAGGCGTTGCTATTATGAGGGTTATGTCAAAGAAAGAGGGAAAGAGGGGGGGGGGCTTTTGTCAAGGGAGGAGGGGATGGGAGGCTTATGTCAAGGGAAGAAAGGAAGGGGGGATGGGAGGCTTGTGTCAAGGGAAGAAGGGAAGGGGGGATGGGAGGCTTATATCAAGGGAAGAAGAGAAGGGGGGATGGGAGGCTTGTGTCAAGGGAAGAAGGGAAGGGGGGATGGGAGGCTTATGTCAAGGGAAGAAGGGAAGGGGGATGGGAGGCTCATGTCAAGGGAAGAAGGGAAGGGGGATGGGAGGCTTATGTCAAGGGAAGAAGGGAAGGGGGATGGGAGGCTCATGTCAAGGGAAGAAGGGAAGGGGGATGGGAGGCTTATGTCAAGGGAAGAAGGTAAGGGGGATGGGAGGCTTATGTCAAGGGAAGAAGGGAAGGGGGATGGGAGGCTCATGTCAAGGGAAGAAGGGAAGGGGGATGGGAGGCTTATGTCAAGGGAAGAAGGGAAGGGGGGATGGGAGGCTTATGTCAAGGGAAGAAGGGAAGGGGGGGTGGGAGGCTTGTGTCAAGGGAAGAAGGGAAGGGGGGATGGGAGGCTTATATCAAGGGAAGAAGTGAAGAGAAGAGGGTGAAAGGACTGACCCTTCCATTTTCAAGCAAATGATGTGTACTGTAGGTCTTTTAGGGGGACATGGCCGTGGACCCCCACAGCAAGTGTTTTTAAGACTTCTTCCTCCCCCCCTCCCCCAGTTAAAGGTTTTTTTTCAATTTTTCCGTAACAGTAGACATTTCTCTATAGCTGAGTGAAGGAGTAAGTCATTAAAGAAACTATGGTGCTGCGTCGGTGGGAGGGTATAACAAGATAACTTAGTTGTATCAACTGAGTTGATAATGTAAATTGGCCATCATGAAGAGTATCTAAGAAACTCACAGGTTATAGTCGGAGAAGCTTTTTCGTAAAGTCAACTTTGTATATTAAATACATTATTTCAGATCAGCACGATGTAAGAAGCCTTTTGGAGTTGTCCCGAGAATACCAGATAAGTAAACTAACTTCTCGCTGCGAGGAGCGTCTCTTACAGAAACAAAGCTCGGTTGAGCTGGTGATCCTGGCGCAGGAATTCTCGCTGAAGCGGCTGCTTGAAAAGTGCTTGGCCTCCCTCGCAAGAATGAACTTTCAAGAGCTCAAGAACTGTCCAAATTTCGACAACATAGAAGCGGAGAATCTAGTTTGCCTCTTAAATAATCATCTTCGCTGGCTTAAGGAACAGCATGCCCGTGAAATTAGGCAACTGAGGGAACAGTTTTTGAAAGAGAAAGGCCGAGCCCTGGAGATCGCTAACGAGCTGAACAGTTGTTGGGGATATAACAAACTGCCAATCAGAGGTTGCGCATGCGCATCGTATACCAAGTCATGTGACAACTGTTGCACAGTCTTAGAAAAATTTGTCAAGACAAAATGCGGCGAACTTATTGAGGCATTGCAACAGAACGTGTAGATTGAGGACGTTATTGTGGAACTCGAAGCTTTTTTGGCTTTGATAACGGCTCTCTCTTCATACGGGACGACTGGATGTAACAGGGGCTCGAAGGATATCATCTATAGGTGGGCCTGGAGAAACGAATTTTGAAGAGAAGAGGCCCTATGGCAGATGAGATTGTGGTTTATTCTGATACAAGGCCGAAGGGAGGTCCGGAGGCATCCTTCCGCGCAAAATTTAAAAATTTAAACACGCTTCTGTGCTATTTGGTTCATTTCGGATCGCATTTCATGGAAAAGTTTTTCGCCGCTTTCAAGGAATCTCAAAGCCGCCACTAGGCATGTCGGTGACAGAGCATTTGTTGTCCTCGTCCTTTTTGCTAAAAAAGTGTCATAAGTGTAGGGGGTGAATAATGAAAAGAAAAAAAATTTTTTGAGGGGGGGGGGGGGAGCGCGGGCTTGGCGCATGGTGCTTACTTTTGCTCAACATCAAATTTTATCATATGATCAATGATCACTTCGTAGCCATATTCACATCCACATCCCACGGAAGTAATTACTACATCTTATTGTTTTGGCTGCCTTGATGTCTTATAAATACGGTGCATAGCTGTTGTGGCACTCCCTTAATTCAACCGCGCGTGAGTGAGTTAGTTCCCCCACGTTTCTGCTCTCTCTTGCGCGTGTAACTCTTTATAATTCCACTATTACACCATTTTACCAAACCAGGGCACTGGTACATACATAATATACAACTGTACCACTCTCTAGAACAGGGCAAAAATACGGAAGGATAGCAGCGGAACGTAATGGCAGCGCTGAACAATCCAAACTCTGAGTTTTAATATCTTTTTAGCCTTGACTTTTGGGATAAGAATTTTTAAGCGGATCGATAAAAAATTTACCATGAAAGTTAAAATTCTAGGCAATGAAATGATAGGGGAATGATAAATTCCTTATCCGATGTTATTACATGCAATACAAGCGAAAATTTTACTTATTTCTCGTCTTTTTTCCCTTGTCCCTACGGGGCTTGGAAAAATACTAAACAACTCGCAAAATATCTGATTGCATTTTATTTTAAACCATCGAATGAAATGTATTGTTTCTTTCCCATCAAACAATTGCAAAATGAAGGGGAAAATCTCTGGTTTGAACGAGATTGCCGAGGAAAGTGTAGTAAAAGTACTACATTAGAAGTAGAAAAAAAGAAATAATTTCAAAAAGTAATCTGGAGAATAAATGATACATTTTGACATTTTGACATTTTGACATTTTGACATTTTGACATGTGGTATGGATGATTTTTGTCATAACGCTCTGAATTACCTCTGGTCATTTCTGCCATCGTTTGTTGTGACTTTTCAATCCTATGTTATTTTGATAGCAAAAAAGCTCAAATTGTACTCTAATTAACCCAATCTGTGTTTACCTTTACTTACATCATTTAAAAATAAACTTTTTCAGTATTAAAAGCGGTGTATTATATAATTGTTTCAGTTACTTGTCAAAAAACCCTTTTTATCGTTCCTTATTTGAAGGAAGGGCAGGTTAAGGCATTTTAAGTTGTCTTTTACATATCTTTTTTAAATTTCCTATTGTGTTCCCTTTTAACGTGTCATCAGTTTTCTTTCACTGTCCAAAATAGATTATTTTAGATTACAGCATATCAATATTGCTTAGCGATTGTTCGGTTGTGATCTTATCTGTGAACTAGCGGAAGCTGAGAGGGCAGTGAATATTTAATGATCCAGATGACAGCTGCAAAGATTGGATTTCCATATTGTAGCCGAAATACAAACACGATCCCAACAGCGAGGATAATTCGAGATTGTGCCAACTGGATTTGAGGTAAGGATCTGTAATTTTTAGTTTCTGTGTGTTGAGAATTTTACAGAGAAACACTTTTGATGCGAGGAATATTGCAGATCACGCTATTGTAATCGTGGGAAGCTTTGTTTTTTCTGCGATTAATTTCGGTTGATTTCTACCAAAGTCCTTGATCATTTACATCGTAATTCTATGGAAATTCGATCGATTCTCAGTAGCAATTCCTCTCCTTGAGAATATCTGGCGTTATCATCGATTCAAGACTGTGCAGTTCTTCGGAGAAACACTAAAATAAAGCGTGTTTTGCCTACAGAAGTTCACAGTGCAGTCTTCGAAATCGATGTAAATGTCATATGAAGTTTTACTTGGGTGTGATCGGTGATCAAAACGAAGGCTGACTTACGATGAATTTCGTTTGGAATGATCTTCAAGTTTTTCTCTTTTTTACCGTAAACGAAATTTTCAAATGACTCCGACATAACTTCAAGTTCTCAGCAAAATAATTTGCCCCTCTAAATTTCGGTTATGATGTAGTTTATCGTTTGGTGTAAAGTTTTGCATAATACGAAGTCTGATATTACCATCTCGATGAGTATTCGATATAAATTTTTTTTTAATATTTTATGGGGTTCACGAAGTAACGTGAATATATTTCATTACATCGAAATGCATGGAAAAATTTGAAAACGGAACAAACATATTTAGGAACATCCAGGCCAGTTGACGCCCAGATTTTTTGCGTTGTGTATTTCTATCAAGTACTTAGGCTGAGTGTGTTGTCTCGCCCGCACGCTGAAACATGAAAACATTTGGTTACTTAATTAAGTATTGAATGGAAATATCTTTGCTTTGTTGTGGAAGAAACAAATTTTTCACACGGAATCAGTCTGTAGTTGCTGTAGTCGAAATAAGTTATCAAGGTATGAAACACTAAATCGGTGTAGATATTTGCTCTTTTTTCCCTTGAATTAAAATGCAAATTCTGTCAGTGATAGACCCTTCAAAAGACGGAAAAATTACTAAATTGAGAGGAACAGTTGTTTTCAAATTGCAAAACTTTCAGTTTATTATCTGTCTTTAAGGAGGGATAGGCACTGTATTTTTTCTTAGACAATGGCAAAATTTGTCGATAATGAGTTCGACTCAACTAAATGAAACAATTTGGCCGGCTCTGCCTTGAAAATGATCTAACTTACACATAGACTAATTTGAATATATTGAGTAACACCCGCATATGTTTGTCTGATGTGCTCAAGTGTTATGAAAGCCTTCAGAGTGGTTATAATGGAGTCTACGTTAACATGTTAGAGTGTCTTAGCGCTTCACACCTTAACATCAGTATGCTTATTCTCCATACTGTTCTTTATGCATTTCCTATGGTGCTGAAGAGGAGAATTTGTTTAACAATCAAGAGCTTCTTAAGATGATGATCACCACTTTAATTCTCATGACTTTTGCGTTTGGTTCAGCGGTGAGATTGTAAGGAGAAATTAAATTAAAAGCTTGTCACTCTCAGGGGTCATAGAGCTAAGCCGAAAGAGCGGTTGTAATGAACACGGCGTTTATATGATGCGCTGTATGATTCACTGTATGATTCACAGGGGGACCACCCTTTTTAATGCATACCTTCGTATGACACGGTTGTCAACACTAGTTGCTGTTTAAATTTTGTTTAAAATTGCAACCACTGCATTGAAATGGGACGAAGCGTTCATTTTAATGAACATTTTCCAATTTGGAACACAAAGCATTTCCTTTCGTGTCCCTGACAGTCGGGGGTGATCTTGAGAATATTACAGAGCCTCATGGGGGGATCAGGTAAATTTTACATGACACAACCAAAATCCTTTGACCCACTCCCCCCTCCCCTTTCCGTCGTTAAATAATGGCTAGTTCCTTATTCAACATAATCATTTGGAGTTTGTATTCACATACTATTATCAAATATCTTTTGTAATTTCCTAATGTCAAAGGAGTTGGTTGCTATACTTTGAATCGGTAATTTTAGCACTAAAAACGCTTTTTTATGATGTTCATTTTAGTTCCCCCAAGCCGGCTATGGATGTAAAGGACATTTTATTATGGCGAGATGTCAAAGTGACTGCAATTGTATTTGTCAGCGGGTTTGTCCTCCTGATCTGCATGACACAGTTCAGTGTGGTCAGCGTTCTTACCAACATAGCACTGGTTTGCCTCGCTCCCATGCTCGCCTTGCGATTGCTGATGACTGCAAGATCTGCATTTCTCAGAAGTGAATTTGAGCATCCTTTCAAGTAAGCAATTGTGTTTAGTCTGTAATGCTATAGCTGGTAGAGAATAAGAGCTGGGAACACGTGATTGCATGCGCAAGGAGGTAAATTTTGGGCGACCATGTGTTACTTTCCCGCGCCAAATTTAACAGAAGAACATTTTTGCTGTCACGAAAGCTATGCGAAAAGAAAAACTTGAAACGTTCATAGAAATCTGTAAAAGCAAAGAAAAGTAGGGAAAAGAAAAACGCGAGAATTTTCGCAGACAAATCTTATCTAAATACGGACTTCCAACTGATTAACCCTAATGTTTTGAGGATTATCAAAAAAAGTTATACGTATTTCAAACATTGCGACTTGCTTGCTTGTATAGTTTTTTATAACTCTTTGCCTATGAAACGTTCGCACGTGCGCTTGTACCTTTGCAGCCTGTTATGCCTGCAAATTATATATTTAGGCACGAGAGAAGTCGCGTCTGATTAAAACGCTTCCCAATTCCTACCCTTAGCTTCAGAGTGTGTGCAAACAGTGAACATACCATTTTCCGAGATAAAGTACTCAATGCTTCACTGAGAACCACATTGGCGAGTTGGGTTCCTTCATTAAATATAATTATAATTATCATGAAAGCATTAGCAAGACAAAAATTTTAATCCTAAGCTTCTACGCCAATTTTCCATCTTAGGGCGTATTTATCTAGGGACATAGAAGTTTCCAAAGATAAGGCAAGTACACCTGACACAATGTGCTGGATAAAGTATTACATCTTAAGAAATCAAACTAATGTTACGTCTGAAGGCTGACCGATTAGGATTGATTTGCTTCGAATTTCTCCTTACAATATCACCTGTGAATCACACATTAAGGCCATGAGAATAAAGGAAATGATAACCAACTTAAGAAGCCCCTGATTGTCAAGCAAATTCTCCTTGTCAGTAGCAAAGGAAATGTAAGGAGAACAGTGAGAAGAAGATGAATTCCAATATTAGGGTAGAAAGTGTTAGTAAGAAGGAACGCAGTTGCTTGGAGAGGGTGGAGATTGCAAAGTCACTAAATTTCAGAATCATAAAGTTAATTCTCTTTTTCCAAATTTCTCCTTATAAGGCGGATCTTGTCGGTGAGAAAGTTTCTGGGTTTGCTGTGGCCATGACGACAAAGCTAAGAGAACTCTTTCTAGTGGATGATCTGCCAGCTTCACTGAAGGTTTGTATTCATATTTGTAGAACGAGTTTCGGTTGAGAGTCTTGAGACAAAAAAAATAGGAGTGATGATAGCCATTCCGAACATAACCTCTAGTTCTGATAGCACCTCAATCTGTTCACTGTCATGCAAGACAATATACAGTATGCTAGCCGATCAGAGCAGAAATATGATTATTATTAGAAAGGAAAACGGGAAAACTGCCCAAGCATTTACACAAGAGTTTCTTAGCCCGCGAGAAAGGCGGTAAGTGGTCTACAAGGGGTCTGGTACTAGCATTGTTAGCGGGCGGAGAAACGCGCGCGTTCTGCAGCGCTTATGAGAGGGCCCGCGTGCATTTTAGGAAACTGCTTCGAGCGCGGGAAAACTCGAGTGACGAGAACGCGGTTGGGTTTGGCTTTGCATTTGATTGTTTGAGAATTTGCAGACTACTGTCGATACTCGATTAGTTAAAAGTTGCTCTATAGTGCACAAGTAGAGGTTTTTGTTAAATATTTTCTAGATTTTTTTTGGTATTTAGCTTGTACGGACAGTACCGCTCACCTGTACTGCAGCACATACAAAAGTGTGAAGCGCGTGTAATTCGTAGGGATTACACGCGCTTCCGGTGCGTTTAGTTACGCGTGTGCAGTAGAAAAATTACACGTCTGCAATGGTTTATACGCAAATGCGTGTATTTCAATTCATCTTTTGTCATCCTTTACACGCATGTGCGTGTACTCTTTCACACAGATGCAATTACTGTGGAAATTTGTATTTCACTTGACTTAAGGATTGCTTGAGGTTGATCATTCAGGGCAAGCTAATATGGAGTTCAGTTCAAAGTTCACTGTTGGTAGTTGACGTATGACTCCCTTGGAATAAGCTGAATGTAAAATGACAAATTTTTTTCTTTCAATTTCTCAGCTGCTAGTAGCCTTGTATGTTCTCTCTTACGTGGCTCAGTGGTTCAGTGGAATTACTTTGACATTCATGGGTAAGTTCAAAGACTTAATTTCTCCCTGTTAGGTTGACTGAAATCCTTCCTGGGAAAAATATGAAGACAGTATACAACTCACTTATTGTAAGATTGCCAACTACGAAGGTTTGAGTATGAAAGCTTGACAAGAATTAGTTCTCTACCAGGTCCTTATTATTAGCGCTGCAGGACGCGCGTTTCTCCTCTCGCGGAAGACTTGAGATGAGTCAGTGAGAGGTTTGCGGGAAGTCGTGCATTATTGATTAGCGTTAGACCACTTGCAGACCTCTTGCCCTCATATTTTCCCGAGGGCCAAAACAAAGGGTTTTACCGAACTGCTTATAACAGATGCCTGCTTGCAAGCTAGACAAGGGCCAGCATTTTCATTCCCGAGGGACTTTCATGTTGTGGAGCGTATTTTGATTAAGTATCATGAAACCAGAGCAAGAGCAATACCAATGGCCAATCAGGGCATAAGGTGAAAAAGAAAAACTCTGGGTAAACGTGCATAGCTGCTCATCAGACCAATCAGAATAGGAAGTACAACAGAATCAGTAAAATCCCACATACCTCACCAAAACTCGAATAAAATTTCTGTAACTTACATCGTTTTGTTTTGCAGCATTTATTGGAGCCTTTACAATTCCAAAGATTTACGACATGTACGAAGTAAGTACCAATTACATACTTCAGTTTATAATGAGAGCAATCTCTCCTTTCCGGCGAAGTCCGTCGCGCGAGTTAAATAAATATTAAAAACAAAAGCTGCAAAAGAAAAAACAAAATTCGTTTACGTGCGGTTATATATTTACTTGCGCGACAGACTTCGCCAAAAAGGAGGGACTACTCATGATTCAGCTTCTATATTATGACAAGAGATTATAATCACTTAATATTGATGAAATCTTTATTTCGTTTCTTTACATAATTGCAATATCAGGCATAAAGAAACAATGTTTGAATTCAAATTCCGATGAGTCAAATATATTCCAAAAAACTAGTTTGACCTTGTTTTTAGCCTTAAGTTATATTTAGGCGCTTGCCAGATTAAGGAATTTTTTAGCGGTATGAAGAATCTTTTCAGTCCTGAGAGAGAAGTATGAATTATTTTTATTTTATACTATTTTTTTCAGACGGAGATCAATTCGTGCTTGGGTAAAATCAAAAGTGCTGTAGAAGACGCAACAGGAAAGTACGTAAAATTAAGGCAAATTGAAAAAGGGTGATGATTTTAAGCTCTGCCCGAAACTCGAGCGACAGAGTCAACGAGAAATAGTTTGTCCCTTCATTGATAGCGTGCTCATTTTTATTTCATTGAATAGTCAGCGAGTACCGCCACATAAACAGTTCCTAACTAAAAGTATCGATGAACAAGTTTTCCAAGTTTTGAAACTGTTCCAACTTATTGTATTTTGTATTTCTGTTTTTCAAGCTCGTAAATAAAAGAAAACTATTTTACGCTAGAGAAATTTGAAATTCATTGTAGTCCGAGGTTGCTTCAGTTTACTTCGCTCTTTGATTGGTCCAGGAAAATTGCGCCACCTTTTCAACCGATCAGATCCAAAACTAGAATCAATCAAGACTTGGTCCTCTTCGTTTTCTCGCGCTCTAGGCATTGATCGTTTTTACTTTGAGTTCTTATTGGCTCTTACAGATATTTTCCTTTCTTTTATTGGTTTTTTTGACACGGCCGAGAAGCGCTCAAGTGCATTCGATCGACGGAAACTGGAAATGACATTTGACGTGGGGTTGGTGAAGTGCGCGCAATGCCTAAGAACTTCATTTTTTTCTTTTATTTAGAATTGCTTCTAAAATGCCAAAAGGAACGACGAATCCTGCTAGCAAGGAAACTCAAGAAGACAACGACAAGAAAGCATCATGAGTGAAATCATTCACTGAACACTTTTGAAATTAGTAGGATAATGTTTTAAATATTAGGAATTGTCTTTTGCATTTCTGGTTTTATTTTCTTGTATTAATTCTTCCACTCTGACGTTTTCCATCTAATTTATTTCTTCCTTGTATTTATCTAGTCGTTTATTTTTGTTTATTTATCATTTATATAGATATCGGAATATTTTATTTGTTTCCATTGTTGGACTATTTAAAAGTTAACAAACTATTCGTTGACTCAGTTTCATTCCCGGGGCAGCTCTGTTTCTCGTAGTCAGCAGGGCTTGGAAAAGACATTGTTCAATGCTTTACATGCCCAGGCCTGCATGGAGCGAATATGCACCAAACTTGTAAAAGCTGTTTGTCTTTAAAAGGTTTTATCTTAAAATACTTGCGTCCAAAACATTGAAACAGTTCTGCTGTTTTTCCTCAAACTAAGGTCAAGAGCGCACTGATAAAACCTCAAAACTGTGGTCCTAACTTATACCTTTATTGAAGGGGAATGAAAACCAAGTTGAATAATTGATCTTGGATGAGCAACGAACACCAATGGCCTTTTGAGCAATCTTTCCTCGAGGAACTAATATTGACAAGAAGAAAAATGAGTTTTCTTTTTTAATCGGGAATACCGAAAAGTTGAAGACGTTGGATGGAACCAGCAAATGATTTATGTTTCCCCACGTAAAAATATAAAATTATGTATGATTTCTGATGCATTTGTAGCTTTAATTCAAAGCGTTGTGAACATATTTCAAGAAATCGATAGATTGAATTAACCAAAAACTAAGCTTGCGAAAAATGATTTCTAAAGAGGTGTAATCACTAGCGTTAGCATGGTACTATGTGGTGACAAAAAATTATAAAACTAAAATAATGAACACACTGAAGTAGTGAGAAAGGAAATGAATAATTTGCCTCAGGACTTGCAATGAAATGTTGCTTTAATTTTGCTTGAAAATACTAAATTTGAATCCAATGAAATTTTTGAATCAAAATAAAATTGTCGTTGAAAGTGAAGTGCTGAATCATGTGATTTCTAATAGCCTGTTCCGGGCATTCAGTCAGTAAAAGGAAGCGCGATATATAGTGAATGGCGCGATATCAATTGAACGCCTGGAACAGGCTCTTATCTGACTGTACCACGAGTTTTGTAAATACTTAGAGCGAGCGACTGTTGAATGAAAACTACAGATAAACCAGGTGCCGAAAAGGCTTTAACGATATGATCATAAGAACAGCTAATACATATGAGCCTTTCCTCCCTGTTTTATTGAAATAAGAGACGAATCAGTTTCAATTTCAAGTAAGACGTTAATAACGAGTTCAGTAATTAACTGTACGTATCATTACAGTATAAACATCACGAGCTCAAATGTTTGATGGTATAGTTTACTGAAAGTTGTGCACGGTTTTTTTTTATCTATACAAATTTCAATAAACTTGTTGATCCAATCGGTAATTAAACATATCATAACAGCATCAACCTTAACTGAGCTTAAATGCTTGATGGTATGGGCTTATTACATTTGTGCAGGATTATTTTTGTCTGTAAAAATTTAAAATAACATGTTCATGGCACGTTCAATCATTAATTGCTCTTATCGTAGCAACATGAGTGTTAACGGACCTTAAAATCTTGAAGGTAATGTAAAGGTATGATGATATAAAAGTACTGAGAGGCACCCTCGAAGTAAAGCAATTCTTCATGATTTTCTATCAAGCTCCGCACCACGAGAAGCAGAGGGCAAAGAGACCTACCAAGAGCAAACCAAGTCGCATGTTTTCTCGTCACCGGCCTCGTTTTCTCGTTTGCCTCGCTTTCATGCCTGTAGAGGAATACTGCAGACCGTCAAGCAACGCAGGCATACACTTTCGACATCGTCGATAGAAGGATAGATATGAACCGAAACCTAGACTCGGCCTTCCGGCAATGATCCAGGTGACAGCTGCAGAGGTTGTTTTTCCATATTGTAGCGAAAATACAAACGCGATCCCAACAGCCGAGGGTAATTCGAGATAGTACCGACAGGATTTGAGGTAAGGATCTGTAATTTTTAGTTTCTGTGTGTTAAAAATTTTACAGGAAAACACTTCTGATGCGAGGAATATTACAGATCACGCTATCGTAAACTTGAGAAGCTTTTTTTTTCTGCGATTAATTTCGGTTGGTTTTGACCAAAGTTGTGGATAATTTACATTGTTTTTCTATGGAAGCTAGATAGAGTCTCAGTAATAATTTCTTTCCACGAGAATACTTGGCGACATCATTGACTCAAGACCGCGCAGTTTCTCGGAGGAACATCTCAAAATAAAACACTTGTTGCCTTCAGAAGTTCACAGTGTACTCTTCGAAATCGAGTTTTATCATGGTAGCGTCATATTAAGTTTTACATGTACTTGTGTATGATTAGTGATGAAAACGAAGGTTGACTTACTATGAATTTTATTTGGAATGATCGTCAAGTTTTTCTAATTTTGACCATGAACGAAATTTTCAACTGATTCCGGATATAACTTCAAGTACTCAACAAAATGATTTGCACCGCTAAATTTCGGTTTTAACGTAGTTTATCGTCTGGAGAAAATTTTTGCATAATAAGAAGTCTGATATTTCCATCTAGATGGTATTCGACATAAATTTTATTAATCTTTTTTTATGGGGTTCATGAGGTGTTGGATCCGACAATTCTAGTACATCGAAGTGCTTGGAAAAATTTGAAAGGGGAACAAGCAGATTTAAAAACATACAGGCCAGTTGACGTCCAGAGTTTTTTCTTTGTGTCTTTCTATTAATTAAGTACCTACGCTGACAGTGTTGTCTCGCCTGCATGCTAAAACATGCAAACATTTGTTTATTTAATGAAGTATTGAATGGAAATATCTTGGTTTGGTTTATCCTGGAGGAAACGAATTTTGCACACGGAATCAGTCTGTCGTTGCTGTGATTAAAATAAGTTATGACGGTATGAAATCACTGAATCAGTGTAGATATTTGCTCTTTTTTTCCTTGAATTAAAATTCTAATTCTGTTAGTGGTAAACTCTTCAAAAGACGGAAAAATTGTAAAATTAAGAGCAACGATTGTTTTCAAATTGAGAAACTTTCATTTTTTTATCCGTGTTTAAGGTGGGTAGACACTACGTTTTTCTTAGACAATGGCTAAATTTGTCGCAAGTGAGTTAGTCTCAGCGAAAATGAAATGGTATGCTTTGACCGCCTTGAAAATGATCTAACCTATACATAAACTAATTTGAATATATTCAACAACACCCACATATGTTTTTCTGGTGTGCTCAGGTGTCACGAAAGCCTCCAGAGTGGTTGTAATGGACTCGACGTTAACATGTTAACATGACTGACACTGTATGATTCACTGGGGGACTACTTTTTTTTTAATGTACATCTTTTCGTATGACACGGTTGTCAACACCAGTTTCTTGCTTATATTTTATTTAAAATTGTAACCACCGCATTTAAATGGGACCGTCAAAGCGTTCATTTTCATGGACATTCTTCAATTTGAGACGCAAAACATTTCCTGTTGTCTCGCTGAAGGTCGAGTCATAATTAACAAGTCCTGCATAAGAAAAACATAAGAATCAACTGCTGTCATGCAAGCTATGTGGAAGAAAAACTTGAAACGGTCATAGAAATCTGTGAAAGGAAAAAAAAAAAGGGAAGAGAAAAACACGAGAATTTTCGCAGACAAAGTTTATCTAATTACGGATTTCCTGCTAATTTACCATTCGCTTTTGAGCATTTTTTACTCTTGTAAGACAACTTGGCTCTAAAAGCCTGAAAGCACGTCACTTAGTGTGTACAACATTCGCACACATGCCTGAACCTGGTACCAAAACGAGTTTAGAAAGACGACCAATCAAAATAAAGGTGAATCATCAGGAGTTAAAGAGCGCTTTGAGTAAAGACACGTGATGGGAAAAGCGTGAAAAACCAAGGTGCGCGCTCCTGCTCTTAGTTTTTTATCTGATTGGTTAAGAAGCGAGCACAAGATTTTCAAAGCCAACCAAATCGAGGAAACTACATAGGAAGAGCAAAACAGGAATCTTTCCGACATGGGCATGCTTGAGCGTAGTTATATTATTTCCTAAAAATCGCGTCTGATTAAAAGCGCTTCTCAATTCCTACCCTTAGCTCCAAAGTGTGTGCAAACAGTGTACATATCATTTTCAGAGATAAAGTATTCGGGGCACCACTAAAAGCTATATTGGCGAGTTGGGCATTTTCATTCCCGAAGGACTTTCATGCTGCGGAGCGTATTTTGATAAAGTATCATGAAACCAGAGCAAGAGGAATTCCATTGGCCAATCAGAGTCAAAGATTAGGGAGAAAAACTCTAGGTAAACGCGCATAGCTGACATCAAGCGCGGGAAAACGCAGGTGACTAACATAAATCGGACTGGGTCTAAAAAGTTCGGATCTGCTCGTTGGAGAAGGAGGTACGAGTTTCATAGACCAATCGCAATACGAAGTAAACTAGAATCAGTAAAATCTCACATCACTTGCGGAAATCGAATAAAAATTTTGTATCTTACCTCGTTTTGTTTTGTAGCATATATTGGAGCCTTTACCATTCCAACGGTTTACGACATGTACGAAGTAAGTATCAAGTCATATACTTCAGTGTAAAATGCGAGCAGCTCCTCCTTTTCGGCGACGTCCGTGAAAAAAATTCTAGTTTCGTGCGTGTCATTCTCAGAGTTTCGCGTGGGACGCGAAAAAACTCTTTTTCGTAATTAATTTTTTCACTTGCGCGACGGACTTCGCCGAAAAGGAGGGAATGCCCGTAATCTAGCTTCTACGTAGTGACAAGAGATCATAATCTCTTGATAGTGATGAAACCTTCGATTCATTTCGTCTCTTCACACTGTTGCAACATCAGGCGTAAAATTGTATGGTTGGTTAGGTATGTATTCTCCGATAAGGCTGAATTTTCCTTTTTGCAAAGAAAACCCGCTTTTTGGTGCTCTTCTAACCGTGTACCAAACTGACGTTTGGTCTGTCCGATGTATTAGTTGTCACAGTCATTGCAAGGAATAGAATAAATGGCGTCGGTTCGGTGTTCTTTCATTATAGGATCCTTAGGTTTGGCGAAAATATGCCCCAAAGTCACCCATAATTGGGTGGGATAATTCTAAAATTATCACCACTAATCGGCGTTACCATCAGCGCCTTTGTTTGGAGGCTTGGCATATTAACTCCGCCCACGCTCCTTTAAATCGTGACGATGGCGGTTTGCTTCCTGACGCCTTTTTGCACCTCGTCAGAAAAAAAGGCCGCTAATTAGTGACCATATAAAAGGACCTCGTGTTGCAGCGTTTAGATCACCCCTGATGAAGGCACTAGACAGGAATGTCGAAACGTTGGGTCTATGAATTGTAACTTCTTCGGTTACATTCATTAAATCTGCAAACCAGAGTAGCATCAAACTATGTCTGATGAAAGAAGATGTTACTCAACGAATAGCAGTGGCATACTCGAAAAAAAAAACGAACTCCGAGTGCTCTCAATAGGAGTCGGACCTACGACCTTCCGATCAGTATTTCAGACACTCTACTATTGAGCTATAGGAGACTTGTGGCTCGCCTGGTCGTTAACTAGGTCCATCTCATGATGCTAGAAACTTGTTTTGGAACCCTGGCGGAGATCTACGAGGCAAGTGTTGGATGTGTTTCCGTTTTGTGGCACACAAAAAAAAAAAAATAAATAAATAAAAATAAAAACAAAGAGAGGAAATTAAATTCTAGGTTGTAGGGGCGATAAGATCAAAACACTTCCCCAAATAGTGCCAAACGAACGCAACGATTGGACAGGACTCGGAAACATCTGAACGATTGTGATCGTCCCGATCACCAAAGAAATGTATTCGATCAGCCCGAAATATTTCATGACTGTGACGATTCAACGATTAAGTAGAAACTAGGCGGAAATTCAACTATCAACAAGTACGAGGAGTTACGTGTAAAGGAAGTACCTTATGGTATTTCAAGGCTTTTTGTTTTGTTTTGATGTTTTTTTTCGAAGTCTCACGAAGAAGTATCTTTAAATAGATAGGATGAAACCCGAAGACAATTGATCAGGGGCCGGTGCCACGGAAAAAAAAACCAGAACTTTTCTTTTTTCGTTAGTGTTGCTAATTTGAACTGAGTATCATAAACAGCTAATCACTTCTTCGTCAAAATAAAATTAAGAAAGAAAACGTCTTGTTTCATTCTTTTCAGTCTTGCCAATTGCCCGGGGGAATGGTACCTAAGATGTTAAATATAAGACGATGCGGATTGGCTGATCCATCGAACACACCCCATTTACGCAAAAGATTAATTTGATTAGGGTGGAGAGGGTGGGAAACATTTATACTTTTGAAAAATTTTCTTTAAGTTTGGAAGATTCCCGTATACTTTACTTTTCTCTAGGGCTTAAGAAATTTATTTCTTATAATAACAGTACCTTGAGAAAACCTTCGCTTTAAAATCTTTCATCGTGGGGATGACAAACCTACATCGCACCCCTCCCTAGTTAAATTTGAAAGTTCCTCGTTCGAAATGATAGCATCTGTTTGTCTTCAGTTCAGCTAATTTGCACGGAACTCCATCAAAGAAAATCTTATTTCCCTTCCATTTTTAAACAAAAAAATGCCTCCTAAAAGAGGAAAGCCCAAAGCAGTCGCTGCTACCGAAGTCATAAGCACCTCGCGCTTCAAAACATTGAAGGTAAATGAGCGGATCTCGATCAAAAACTTCGTGGAAAAACACAAGCTGAAATTTGCAACTGGACGAGGATTCTATCAACTGACAAAGCCGGAGACGATACAGTTCCACAAAGAGATTGTCGTGAGACGAAAATCGGACGACACTATGGCTTCTGGAGACGAGGTAAAATTAATTCATTACTTTGAAATAACTTCAGGTACTGATATGAGTTGCATCTTGGTAACATTATTGCGGCGTTATTTTTATCCATTAACGAAGCAGATGAATCGATTGAGCCAACGTTTATCTTCCTTTTGCACCTATAAACAGGATTTGATCGCCGTTCTTTTTGTATTATCAGTTACATATTGCAGCAAAACAAATTAGACCCGCTACCAAAATCAGTTTTCTTTTCTGCTGGAAGTTAATTTCTGAAAATGGAAACAAAGTTATAGTGCACAGCTGTTAAAATTTCCATAAACAACTGTTTAATTCTTAAACGAGCCTTCGATTTTAAATTTATGTTAGCAGTGCTTGGGAATTGATTACCAGCTTGAGTTTTGAACCAGTTTCAGGACAAACATACTCTGAAACTTTCAACTTTTAATGCTGACAAAACTTTGATAGGTATGATCAACTTAGATTAAGTCGAATCTATGCTCCGAGTACAAGTTAGATAAGGTATGTAAGAGAACATTTTCATAGGCTCAAATGGAATTAGAAACCTTTGAAAAATTTATGAGTGCCTATTTATTGCCAAATTGGAAATGATCATCAAATTAAATATATGCTTTGATAAAGGTATTAAACTATTGAAGTTTTTCATTCATATTTTTAGGTTCGTGAATTACTTGGGATTGGAAAGGAAACAGCAAAATTTAAATTAGACAAGGATAAATTGGAGGATTTTGATGTGTTTGTACAGTCAACCTCATACAACCGTGTCTTGATGCCAGATACAGAGTTCTTATATGACACAGGAGAAGGTGGAGTTGTCTCGTTAGAAGTGGAGGCAGCAAAACCAGCAGCAGCAATTTCTGCAGATGATGCCAAGGAGAAACCCAGCACAAGCCGAGGAGTGGGCAGAGGAAAGCGCAAAAAAGCAGAAGAGGTGTCAATTTTCATCACTGCATTTTGATTAAATATAAAACTATTGAAATTTTCATTAAGTTATTAACCCTGAATGACCAGCATCTAATTTCCCCTTACAATTTCACCCTTGAATCACTCTTTAAGGTCTTGAGAATAATGGAAATGATCACCAACAAAGCTCTTGATTGTTAAACAAATTCTCCTTGAGTACAACTGAAGAAATGTATAGAAAACAGTATGGGGAACATGCATACTGATGTTAGGGTGTGAAGGGTAAAGTATGGCTGTAATAGCATAAAAACAGGTTGCAGTTAGTCATTGTGGTAAATGCACTTCTAATGATTGTTTCATGTTATTACTTCCCATGCCAATTGTGATATTTTAACTGGCGTGCACACTGGGATTCTTCCTTAGGTGATGAGGCCAACTGAATATGATTGTGTAATCTCATGAACAATCCTGTACAGCTCTGATTGGCTTTTATTTCACAGCTGTCATTAGCCCATTTTCATGAAGTGCTCCCTCTGTGGTCCGTAGTTGCACAGCTCTTCCAGTCAGTTATGTTTTTTTTTTTTTATATTTTATATCAGTGGCCCTCATGCTTATAAGATTCCTATTCCACTGTCCTTGTGGATGTTGTCAGTGTGAAGTCTCATGTGGGATTGCCTTTCTTATTTAGGCTTGATCCATAAAACCAGGCTTGGGAATTTGGTGGCTGTGGGAAGCAATTGCTCTCAGCAGTCAACCCAATCCCTGCTTCCCTAGTGCTTGTATATGACTTAATAAAGTGTAAAAAGATCTTCAATGATTTTCAGCCATGAACCTTGAGTTATTTTGCATTTTTAGAAGCCAACAGTTGACTCAGAGGTAAAGAAGGAAGATGAAGCATCGTCACCAGCTAAGAAAGCAAAACCAGCAGCAGCAAGTGTAGCATCAGGAGGAGCTGATGTCAAAGAAATAGTATTCTCATTTGATACCACAGGATCAATGTACCCCTGCCTCACTCAGGTGACAAAGAACTACTTGTCTAGATAGCTGTGTCTTGTAAAATTGTGGTTAAGTCCTAAATATTCAAACTTTGTACAAGGTACCAAATTCTGGAATCTCATTGGCTAAGCTAAGCCAGTTAATGGTTTGCAATGTACAGTTTTTACTTGTTTTTGATGCCTTTTCCTCCTAAACTAATTTTTCTGAGATCCAAATTGTAGCTTTATCTAAATATTACCTTAAGTTAACTTCTTTCTAAACTTCCCTATCATCTGTTCTTCATTTTGCCCCTTTTTTTTCTTTTTGAATTACTTTTAACCCTTTAACTCCCAAGATCTGATTGTTAATTCTCACCTCTAGCTGCTACACATTTCTTTTTAATTTGGTTATGAGAATTCAGTGTTCAATCAAGATAATGCCTTGAACCTGATAAGTTTGAGTAAAAAATCTCACTACCTTTTTGCAGAATAATGTATAAATACTATTGGGAGAAGTTACATGTTAATCACTTCTGGGAGTTCAAGGTTTAAATTGTACAGCTGGCAAACACATTCTTTTGCTCCAATTCATTCTTAACAGTCTCTAATGCTAAAAAATTGAGAGAAGAATTTCAGTCATACAAAAAAACCAAGAAACTGAAAAATACCCTTGGCTCTACCTTATATTCCTTGTTTACAATTTTATTTTCATAAAGGTCCTTCAATAAATAAGACATGTTTGTCCAGTCAGTGATTCCAGAATTACTGAAAAATTTGTGGATGTCAAATTTTTGTTTTCTGGATATTTGCATGTTGGAAGTTTCATATGCATTCCAGGGTACTTGAAGAAAAGGAATCCCTGGAATCAAACTTAATGCAATAGCCAGCCATAAAAATGTTCTCAACATACAACACTAATTGATTCACAAGAGAGACCTATATACCAACCACATTATGATTTAAAGCTGGAATGGAAAATTTCTCAAACAGTCATGCCAGAACAAGGCATTCTATTACCTAACTTCTAATAATGATGATACTACTCCTTATTTACTCTGCCAATAATTTAGCTTCCAAAACTTATTTATTGGGTTTTCCAGGTCAGAAAGAGGGTTGAAGAAACAGTCACTCGCCTCTTCAGAGAAATTCCTGGGATTCGCATTGCTGTCTTTGCTCATGGCGACTATCAAGATAAAGAATCAACTTATGATACAAAATGGGTAGACTTCAGTACAGACAAAAAGAAAATATGTAACTTTATCAAGAATGTATCATCAACATGTGGATATGATTCAGATGAATGCTATGAACTTGTTCTTAGACAGGTGAGTGACACTTTTTTGGCAAAGATGGTTTTATAGTTGGTCAACAGGTTTTTACTTTTTTTTTTCAATTGAATATATCTAATTGGAACATTTAAAGGAAAATGAAATAATGGCAGTTGTCTTCTTTTCTACACCAATCAAATCCTTTCACCAATTTTCATCTATGTCACATTTTGAATGTGACAGATTAGGAGAAGGGAGGGGGGGGGGAAGTTTTGCAAAATAGTGGTAAGCATAAATGTGATTTTAAGACACGTCCTTTAGCACCTGGTATGAGTGAATTTAAGGGGGGTGGACACAGGAGAAGAGTGGCATGAGGATAAATAAAAGGAGCGTCTTACTTTTAAGTTGTGGCCAAACAATTTTTTACTAAAAAACTGCATGGTTGCTTACCTCCTCCTATCTAATCTAACCAGTAAAACAATTTTTAAGAAACATATTCACAGACCATCCATTTCAATCTACTTCAATCGTCGGGCAGAGTGCGGTAAACTAACAGGCGTGAACGGAACGCAAGGGGGTGGGGGTCCTGCTTTGTGGGAGCTCTCGCAAGCTCAAGCGAATTGAACCAAAAAAAGTGAACAAACAAACACTCAAATAGTAAAAAAAGAAATTGAAATCCAGCATGCCCTGTCACCTCGGCTCGTTGGATGCGCAAAGAAAGATTAAATCGGACTTCTTAGTTGCAGGAGCTTGTCTTGTTTTCTGTAACAAGAAGAGTCCTCGAATTGTGTTACTTCTCTTGAAATGAATTTAAAGTCTACTTCAGGTAACCCTCGGCACCTCACTAGGGCTCCATGATACACGAGGTCTAAACCAAACCGCTGTTTATGCAAGCAGTGAGCCTCAGGCTTTCTCTATAAGAGGGTAGATTTAATTAAATAAATATCCTTCCACAGTTAGCTTTCGGCTCTATTGACAATGTTCACGAAAAGAAATGTTCAGATGAAAGGTTCGGCTAAATTGAAGGCAGCTTAGAACGCGGTTTAGTTAAACAACAGCTAAGCTCTGTTTAATTAACTGGCTCTTTTAACTCCCATGAGTGACCAAGACAGAATTTCTCCTTACAATATCAATATCTCCGATACAATATCAAGCATACAAGCGATGGGTACAAAGAAATATATCAATTAGGGGATTATTAGTTGATGCAACGCCAAATTCTCCAAACTAACATTATAAGAATTGTATGGCAGACAGTAAGGAGAATTACTGATGAGATCCTGGGAGTGAAAGGGTGAACTCTGTGTTAAGACTTAGTCCTTTGGATCTGGAGTTTGGTCCTGATAACTTTTGCTGACGTCTTTCAAAATTCGCGAACTTTAATGCAAAATCTGTGGTTGACGGCTTGAAGCATAGGTTACCTCTGTATCGTTTCCCAGTCTTTTTTATTCCATTAAAATCAAACTCACTTCATACGATGTAAATCTGGTATAAAATGTGAGATCATAGAATTAAAAGCTGTCAAACAATGCAGTTTTGAATGTTCAGAAAGGAATTAATGTATTAATAGTCAAATGCATTTAGTCTTACTCTTGTATTTAAAAAAATTTATGGCCGAAAAAAGTTTCCTTTTCCCTTTCCTACTGTTGCGTGTGGTTCTTATGGAGTGCTTTTGTTCTTATCTAAGGTTCGTGAAGAGCTGTCCTGGACACCAGACTCCCAACGTTCGTTAGTGATAATAGGCGACGCCTCACCCCATCCCCCTTCGTACCACTTGAACACACTGAAAATTGACTGGAAGGAGGAAGCTAAGAAACTCTACAATGAGATGGGCGTGCGGATTTACTCGGTCCAGTGTCTTAACTACGGTGGCTCTGACACCTTCTATCGTAAAATCGCTGAGTTTACCTGTGGTTGGCACTTGAAGCTAGATCAATTCGCTTCCATCGTCGATTTCCTAACGGCCATTTGCTATCGAGAGCAGGGAGTGGAGCAACTGGAAGCTTATGAGGCAGAGGTCAAGTCAAGGTCAAAGGGCTCTGGGTTGAATCGTAACTTGCATGCCTTGTTTGACACTCTAGCCGGTAGGAGTACCAGTACCTACACCGGTGGAAGTGATCACGAGGGACTGGAACCGGTCAATCCGTCTCGATTTCAGGTAAATGACATCACGGTGCGTTACATATGAAAGAACAGGATATCTAAGATAGGACGCGCGCTCTCATTGGTCGATTGGGTAGGGTATTTAAGAAAGTACGCACTCTCTTATTGGTCGAATGAGTCTGGCCCAAAACTCTTTCATGCCCGTGAACATAAACTAGTTTATTTTACTATATCAGTTGGTTCAAGAAGAGGGGGAAGATTTCAATTGAACAAACTTTTGAATGTAGCGAACAGTTCATTGTAACACGGCCCTCTAAACTGATCAATTGTAACGCTGAAGTGGCTCAGACAGCTCACTTCATACGTTTTTCATCGCCAGATCCTGGAAGTCGACGAACGCGGCGACATTCGCTCTTTCGTCGAGAAGAACGACCTTCCCTTCAAAACAGGACGTGGGTTTTACGAGTTCACGAAGCCAGAAAAAATTTCAGACAAGAAGGAAGTCGTTTTGGTGGACAAGGCCTCCGGGGACATGTTTACTGGACCTGAAGCATGCGCAATGATCGGAGCGGGAGGGGCAAATAAAATCAAGCCCACGTCGTTTGACAAATGGCGGGTTTTTGTGCAGAGTACCTCGTACAACAGGGTTCTGATGCCTGGTACTGGGTTCTTGTACGAAGTGGACACAGATCGCTGATCCCTATGATTGACAGTTAAGCACTAAGAAGGTTTTCTCATGGAATTGTAAATGGTTTCTTTTGACCCAGAAAGTGGGTGGAAAATAGAGTGAAACTTTAGAGTAATACTTTTCTGGAGTGAGGAAACATAAAATAAACAAACAAACAAAAACAAAACCAAAACCAAAACTATCAAGAAATCAAAAAGGAAAAAAAAAACATAGATTCAACCTACAAGTAGGCACAAGATGTATCAGTCACTCAGTGGACTCCAAGTTTAATCAAAATTGAAAGAAATTTTTTATCACTTTAGAAGTTTAAGACCGATGGTACTATTTTGTTCAACAGACACACGAAGGTCGATGTCATTGAATACGTTTAACCGATCACTTTTTTACAAAATTTAAGGATTTAAAACTGATAAACTTTTAGGTAAGTAACGTGTCGGTTTTTTTTGTTCTTTTTTAGAGTTTTACTCGAGAGCACCTCTCGACGAGGGTTATTAAAAAAAGTGTAAGTAACTACAGGAGGTTGTCAGGACAAAGGTAGCGAGAGGCTGGCGAGAGCTTTTCAGAACAAACAGATTAAAACAAAGCAAGGCCAAAGAAATCTCGGATTGCGATAAGCATTCAATTGAACAACGCTCTGAAATGCGCACACGTTTTTAGTCGGAGTAATCGATCTGAACTGGGACTTGATTTGCTGAAAATTTACTTCAGTATTATAGACTTTTACTGAGAAAGATTGTCAATATACTTTTGGTTTAAGGGGTTGGGATTAATTTTGTGGAAGCTTATTGAAAATTTTGTGTCTACTAAGGGGATTAGGGTTGACGCACATTAACTCAAGCTTTCAAGGTTAATCAAAAAGTGATACATTTGTCAAGGTGAAAACTGACACTCAAATTACTAGAATGGAAATTAACAAAACACTTGGGTTTATTGAGAGTTGGAGTCTTAAAAAGCCAACTGTATGTATTAACTAAGTGGATAGAAACTTTGCACTTTAAACCTTAGATTTTCTTAAGCGTACTATTTCACACGCTCAGAAGGGCGTGGTCTTGAATTGTATGCGGAAAAACTTTTTACTTTAGCAAAGTGTCACTAAAACAACTCAAAAAAGGTCAATTAAAATTTGCGTGGTTATTCAAAAAGTGCCCTTAACTTTGCGTATGCATCCATCATTTGTTTTGCGGAATCTTTCAGAAAAGCGAACTGTATTTCGAGATTTAAACCTCGATCAACCTCGAAACAAGTCGGTGGAAATTTTAGGTAAAGATGCGAACAGCGAATTATTTGCCTAACAGGTTTATTCAGGAAGAAAACCTTTCATCAGCTGAAATCACATCCTTACATAATCATTTTGAATACTGATAGCGAGGCTCATGGAATGTTTGATTCGAATTGCAAATATATTTCCACCCAGTGATTATTCATTTCAGTTGAATCAGCATCTTCACACGTGGTGCTCAGAATTTTGCTAGCCTGCTTGGTTTAAAGTTACTCGCCCTAAATAACAGTTTTTGGTCGGAAAAATCGTCGTCTTACAAGTCCCAAATGCTCATAACGTTGGACTGATTAAGTTGCAATGCTGCTAGGTCCTGAAAATTCAATATTCGGTATGAAACGATTCTCGAACGAGGTTACAACTGACAACGGCAAGCAAACTGAGTCAAGCTGTAAGGTGACCGAAGCATGGTCTTCTCTGAACTCAAGTAAGTTATATAATTTCATTATTTTGACTTTTAAATAGTTTTTAAACAATTTTGTGAGTTCGGCTAATATTTTTTTCATCCACTTAGAAGAAAACCAAAAAACAACGCGATAGCAACCGCTGTAATTTAGTTCAAAGAGAACCGCTGTCAAACTTCAGTTCAACCTGTGAAATATTCATCGCGTTTCTGAATAAATGTTGTAGTTGTATGATTACCTGCAATCAGCGTCAGAATAATTCGAGACGTGTGAAGAGTTCTATTTATGTGTAGAGTAACACTACTGTTTCTACCACACTCTAAATCATTGACAGGACTGTTTACAATCTTAGACAAAATTACCTTACACTCGAGCGATAAAACTGATCTCTTATTAAGATACTTGTTACAAGGCAATACGTAATGTGTCAATCAATTCGTAGCTTCAACTTCACCCCCCCCCCTCCCCCAGCCCTTAGTATTTGAACTCAAGAAGATTAATTGGTTCCAACTCTCGTCATAGAAGCCTAAATTGCGTTCAAATGCTCTACTCGAACAAGAATTGTTTTGAACAGTTCTTTGTTTGCAATTGATCAACGAATGTAACAGAATTAAATTAGCAAAGGCGCGTATTAGCTTTCGGTGCCGCCTTTTGATATTACCTCAAGCATCATTCTACGATGTAATCATTTTCCTCTGAGCCATTTGCTCTTGAAAACGGACTCTTTACTTTAAAACTCCTCCATATTTAAAATTGAAAACATGCATATTCTTGCTGGTTCAAACCCCCACCCCACCTAGGCAATTTTTAAATTCCCCACCCCGAGCACGGACGACGGTTAAATGCCTGTGGGTTGCCCGGGGAAGATGTTTAAGCTTTGAATTGATCGGCACATTAATAAGTTAAAAATAAGTAAAATAAGGTGATTCACTCAAACGTTTCAGTCTAAAGAAAGAAACTCTTTTTGGACTAACTCGATCGTGCTTTGGAAACTTAGTTCAATTTGATGGGTGGCTAGTTTTAGATTATACCTTTTCACTCTTAACATTCTATGGCATAAATCTGCGGTTCACGAAACTTCAGTGCAAACCTGAAATGCATTCATCAATGAACAGAATGATACCAAATGTGTCTCCGTGAAAAGTTAAAGTGGTTTGTTTTATTCTGGACTTGTTTAGCTTGGTAACTTAACCATTTCCTTTGATGCATCCCATTCACACGTTTATCTTTGATTTTCCCAAGGTCTTGTTAAACGAGTATTGTGAGAAGGTTAGGGATAAAATGTTTGAATTCTCTAAACGTCACGTTGGCAATGATATTTGACCTCGTGTATATCTCGAAGAATCGAAAGCTAAATAAAAGGATGGTTACAGTTGTTGAGGAAGAAAGAGACGGAAAAGTTTAGAATTTGACGAACCACCTTAGTATTTTGCGATTCATTAATTTTGTACAAAGCTTCCAAAGTAATCCAGGACTGCAATGTTTTTACTACACTTCGATCTGTGATTGATCAGGAAAACTAGCATAACCTGCTCAACCAATCAGACGCAGAATTGAAACGAACCACGTCTCGGTAACACAAGTTTTGCCACCCTTTGGGCAGTTTGCTTGTTTTCACTTTGAGCTCTCATTAGCCCCTTGTAATATTTTCCTTCGCTCTGATTGACGTAGTGATAACTATGGTTGTGGTTTTATGGCACTCAATCGAAAAGCGTTTCGAGTTGCCTAGAAGTAACAATGTTGGTTCTGTCAACGTATTGAGAAGGTCACGTATTTAAAATTTGCTTTGGCAAACGATGGAAAATGTATCATTTGAAGGTTGAGAGAAATACAAAAGAAATAAATTTTGGTGTAATTAAAATTATTTCTGCCCAAGGTGATGATTGTCACAAACTAGCTTTAAGCCAGGTGCTGAAGAGAGAAAATTCAAACTTTTAAATCCCATTCTGTCCTGATGTATCAGTCAACAAACTGAAAATAATTGATCAGTGCATTCAGCAGCCACCTAGTAAAACCCTGGATTAAGAAGAGTAAATGTTAGTTATTGTAAGAATAAGAGGTAACTGTTCGGAGGAAATTATAGATGTAACTTGTCGAAACTTGTCAAAGTAACTGAGCTTAAGTATTGTTTCATTAATTTCACTGCCATTTCTTCTAATTTGATGGATGTTTTATCACTTCTTTGAACTGCAGTGGAGAAAGAAAAGAAGCAACAGAAATATTCAGCGCTTCATTTGCTTGTCATTGATGAATATTTTCAAGTTAACTGCAAACTTTGTGCATTTTTGAAATTCAACAAAACCTGACCATTTACAGGATCATTTTGTAATTCAATGCAACTAGCTTCAAAACTGCTTATTTGTTTCGTCATAAATTTAAACCAAGAAAAAATAATGGGATTTTATTTTCTCTTGATTTAAACACAATACTTAATATTCTTTCGTTTAAGATTTAATTTATCGTAACAAGAGCCGTAAAAATCCTATTAAGAAGTTTATAAATGATACAAATGGATGTAGAGTGCAAGTGGTTACTGAATTTTCTAAAAAGAGCGCTTAGCGATCAGCGATCACTTCTCTGAAGAGAAAACGCGGAAACATGTCACTAAATGATTTCTTTTTCTTTTTCTTTTTCTTTCAGATTTGAACTAAAGGTGATGCAAGAAGATTCAAGACATGTATTGAATTAAATAAAGTTTCTCAGACCTCTTTGGATTCACGAGTTAGAGAGAAATAGCGTGTTAGAGAGCCATGATTGCGTCAAAAACCATCGATTGCATAATTTGCGCTTTTGAAAGGCCTAGGTACAATTTGAAAAAAAAAGTAGGTCTCTTTGTGGGAAAAACTTTTGTCAAAAAAAAAACTCTTAAATCTTTAGGCGGGAAATCTGTCCATGGAAAAAAAAGTCTGCGCTTTGGAATGGTGTCTGATGTTGACCAAAAAATAACTAAGTCTTTTGGCGGGAAAAAATCTCGCTTGAGGCGATTGATTTTCTCCCATTAAAAGTTCTGTATATTTTGCACCAGACGCTGTTCAAATTCGCAGAACTTTTTCCCCTCTCAGCAACCCTCCCTACGCATATTTTTTTAAAAGAGATAGCCTATATTTTGACTTGTTACCAGGCCCTTTTAAAAGCGCAATTATTTTTTATCATTTTTAAGGCAATGGAAGATAATAAAGTGAAAACACAAATCTTATTTGCTTGTAAGTTTTATTTATTTCCGTATCTACAACTTTTTATTGATAAATATAGATGCATTATAACTAAGTAAATTTCAACCGAGAACTAAGACAAAGTAACAAAGTCTGAAAAGCGCCAAGATTAATTTAATTTCTCGAAAAACATTTTAACAAAAAGACTAGAATAAGTCTGACAAGCACTAGGAATAACTGACATCGTTGGAAAATTTTCAAATTTCCAAAGACAGTTGTTGAACTGAGCTACAATACAATATGTCTGATATCTATCAATGCATTAGAAATGCTGAAATTTCGTAATGAGAAAGTCAAAGAAATGACAAACAGAAAAGAGTAAAAAAATCTTGCGACGTAGGATAATTACAAGTTGCACAAAAAAAATATCTCGCTTTTGGTGCTTCTAATAAACTCAACCTAACCTCTTGCATTCGAATGTTTTTTTCTTGCCAAATTATTATAGGCTGCCGACGAAATCAGTTTTCAAAACAAAGGAACTTGAATGAAATTGTGAATTTTCCTCGACAGCATATGATTAATTCCTGACGAGACTAAAATTTGTAAAGCGGTGTTTTGGTTCGGCAACAGCGTTTTGAATTTGTTCTACAACAATCCTGTAGCTACTCCCGAAAGGAAGTTGACTTTGCTCAGTTATAGGTTTTACCTCTAATATTAATATCTAACTGTCTTTCTTGTTCAAATTTTTCGATCTTTTCCTGTTTCACCTTGCTTGTGTTTGGCCTCATCCACAGACGTTAAAAGAACTGCAAGACAAAACAAACACGCTTGTTAAAATACGCAAGAACAAAACCTGCTTACAAAATAAAGGTGATCATGATATGGACACTTTTTCTCTGCCTCTCTAGCTGTTTGTTCAGAGTTGACGATCACCACAAGATGACATTTTCATTCTGCGTAACGCGTTGCGGTCTTCATTATCTGCTTGTCCAAGCTCTACCAAAAACCTTTAAACCCAAAGAGTGACCAGCTTCTAGTTTCTCCTTACAGGGATACTGCTTAATCATTCATTAAAATCATGCAAGAGAATATCAACTGTTTATATTGTCTTGAATCCTGAGAATAACGGAAATGATCGCAAAACCCATGAAGCTTTGATTTTTCAACGAATTATCCTTGCGAGTATCTTAGTATAGGGAAGAGTATGGAGAAGATGGATACTGATGTTGTAAAGGATTCTCCTTATTAATTTCAGGAGATTATAAACTCTTGTATAAACTCTTTATGGTGGCCAATTTACATTATCAACTCATGAATATGAAAGCGATCTTAGCAGTTATGAACACCACGTAAGCAGTAGTGAAAAGAAGGCCTGAAAAAAAATAAAAAATAAAAAAATAAATAAGGCCTGTACGGGATTTGAACCCATGACCTTTGCGATACCGGTGTGGTGCTTTACCGACTGAGCTAACAAGCCAACTGTGTTGGTTGATCAAACCAAATGATCAGTCGACAACAATAGTTTGCTTTAGGAACGACAACTTTGTTTGAGAATGTTATGAGGTCAGGCGAAAATCTTTCCGAGGTCGTTTCTCGTTGATGAAAATTCGTACGAGTGTGAACTGCAAAATATTATTTCAATAAAACTGAGGTGTTTCTAAATTTTCAAGCTAATTAATTACGTCGCCCAAAATGGTTCTATAATCGGTCTCTGCCTTCATCAAAAAATGTGCGAACAAAGCGTGCGTCACATGTAATCGAAGATTTAGAACGACGTGATTGGAAGACACGCCTTCCCCTTGCGCTTAACTTACGTAAACGCCCTTCAGAATTTACGCCAATAATGACAATTTCCCGCACTGAAATAACATGTTCTCAATAGCATGCAACAAGGTTACTTTAATTTTTGGGATTAAAAAGTAAGCGTCTCAGAACAATAAAGCTGACTGTTCGCAATTTTTAATGCGTGGCAAAAATTTTGTTTACATTCCGATCATTCTTTATCGGTGGCGCAAGTTAGTGACTAAATGTCGTCTAATACAAATTAAATACCGTCAATCGTTACTTTCTTTCACATGAATGTTTAAATCATCTTGAAAAGTTGGGAAAAATTGAAAAAGTATTTAAGAATTTCCAAGATTTATTGCGAAAGCTAGAAACAGCCATTACAGTTTAAAGTAAGATTTCCGCACAGCCTCATCCTAGTCAATACAGTAGTCATAAAAGCAATCTATTGTTTTTGCTACTGTTTTCTGTCTCCGAAAACTGTATGCATAATGAAGCTTATCAACATGTTTCTAGATAATTTCCTATTTTTCCTTTCGAACGAAAATTCATAAGCTCGAGCTATTAAAACTTAAAAGTGACTGACGATCAAGAGAAAAGTTTAAATTTTAAAATGTTCCTCATCATCTTTTACCGTACAAAATAATCTTTTTTCACTCTTCATTTTAAATAATCTCGTTGCATTTCCTTGACTTCTTAACATTTAAAATTTCATTGTTGTAATTTTCCAAATTACAAAACAATACAACTCTCTAGCTTGTACCGTGTTGTTTACCCACTCCAGTCATGTGATAACACTAGAGACCTTAAGCAAACCACGACGGCGACGGCAACGAGGACATGGAAAAAAAAAAGAACTAATGGGCAGAACAATAGCTCGGCACGTGCGTTTTAAAACTTTGTACATTTCTTAGCCGTCCCGTGCAAAACAACAAGGTGAAATCACCACAATTTGAGTTGTCTGCGAAACGAAACCGCGACGGTAAATTATTTTAATTTCCATTTGGAACTTAACGCTTCTTTTATACGTTATGCTGAAGTTGAGGTGTGGTGCCGTATGAGATGGTAGCCATAAATGCAGCCATTTTTTAAAATTCTAATTAAAGGCAGAAATTCATTTTTTTTTAATCGAGGTCTTCCTTAGCGTTGCCGTCCTGACTGCTTAAGTTCCCTACTACAGCTAGAGAACAGTTTCTTTCAGATTTCCTCTTATTTACGTGCGTATGTATACGCGTGACTCACAATGATAGAGAATTCACTTGGGACCCAAAATGGGTAAAAACATGCAATCTCAAGAGGTCTATCAAAAGAGCCATAATGGCTTTTAAACATTTTGCTGCCTAGGATTTGAAAAATTATTTTGCACACTGCAATGAAAACTTTCAACTGGTCTCCACAATTAACCCATCACTTAACAAGCTATTTTTGGCATATTTGTTCAACTGAGATTTTCCACATACATTAATATAACTACATGTTTATGTTATGAACCTGTTCTTTTATTATTATTATTATTATTTTTTAAAGAATGTCTCTTACCTTAATGCAATTCTTTGCTTTCGTTCGCTCTCTGTCTCCTCATATGCTTTGTTATTATTTATCTTTATGGCAGTTCATCTAAAACGTGCAAAAAAAAACAGTTAAAATTGTTTCGGCTCCATGAGTTACACAATACTGGTTTAAGAATGTAAGAGGTTCATCTAAATATCAACGTTTTTACCCCTAAAAGTGATAAGCATCTAATTTCTCCTTACAGTATCCTTGAATCAAAGATTTAAGTCATTAGAATCAAGGTGCAGATGACGAGGTCAGGAAGCTCTTGATTATCAAGCAAATTCTTCTTGAACGTACCATAGAAAACGTATATAGAACAGTATGAAGAAATTGCAATACTAATCATGTTTCCTGCATTACAACTAGGGATCTTTCAATGTACCGCTAAGCGAAAAATATGCGTTACACTAAACTTCTTCCTAGCCTAGATGAACTTATACAAATAATACAAACTAACTGAGATTGAAATTTGCTATCGAAATTATGAAAGGAGACCTGAAAGCGGCACTGGTTATGAAGAACTAGACTGAGACTCTTCCATCGTTCATATAAAACTGTCTCAACTTCATACAGCGCCGCACAAAAACTTTCAAGTGAAATTCATTCTCATTCTTACCTCGTTTTTGTTTTGTTGTGGTGAAAGGTCAATCCATGTCGGTAAAGCCTGCCAGCATAAGCAAAGAAACTCCTTAGTGTTTCTGGCTCTGGCATTTGGACGTTAAATTTCCGTGGCGTGAAACAGTTCAGACCACGAGGAACCATAAAATGTAAATGAGCTGAAAAATTTATACGTGCAATGAATTTAAGTGCAAATGAAGAGAGCGAACCTGAGAATGAGGTTGAAGAATATTTGCATAGCGAAGATTTTTAGAGTTGAGATTGAAATAGGTTAAGTTAAGGCTTATTCAAAGTTGATTCCTCATGTCCACCTAACGGACTTTTATCATATAAATTTGTGAATTTGAAGAGAGGACTGGTGTTAATTTTTCAATCACGGATTTTCTTAATTTAGTTAGATTTGGTCTTTCAATTTTCTTCAGCCTTCAGATTAAATTACAAATTTTTAATTAAGACCTTCAAGAATATCGTTATGCACTGTTGAAGCCTACTGCCTGTTTCTTATCATCATGTACAGAGGGCGTGTAAATTAACACAAAAATAACTCCTTTCCCTAAAGATTGTGCCTTGATTTTGCGTTCAAGGTTACAGATTTCTATAGAATTCGAAATTGGAAGTGTTATGCTGCGTTGGATAGCTACTTTAACGAACGTGTACCATTTTAATCATCAGCTTTTAACACTCGTAATGTCAATATAATTGAAATCCAATCAAATAGTTTGAGCTCAGTCTCTTACTGAAAAAACAAACATGTCTATAGTCGCAAACGCTAATCACACGTATTTCAAACTTTACTAGAACAAACTTGACACATTGTTGAATACGGTAACTGAAAATGACAAAATTACAAACACGCGAATGAGCATAAAATAACTTACATCGTATGAGTGAAAGTACTGGAAAACGACAAAGCGAGATAAACAAGGATACTTACAAGACGAATGTGACCAACCCAAAGACGAAAACATGAAACCCAGAGCTAGATATGTAACGGTAATTTTCACAAACTAGACAACTAACCAAATAAATTACGCGCAACCAATATATATACGATATGCAAATAAATATAACAAGTACAAAACTGATAACTGACAAAGGACACTAATGGAAGACGAGAAAATAAACACCTAACACGAAACTATGAAACACCAACACTAACAAAAAATGATAGTACAAATTCTTGCGCCTACAATGTCCTCTCCCTTTATCGATATTTTAATCAAAGATGCTTGTTCATTGAGAGCGACGCTATACCTTTCAATCTCGGTTTTCGTGTTTTTTGCAAAAATTTCATGCGCTAAATGGCTGCTACATCGTCGATACCAGCCGCCGACAATTTTCAAAAATTTAGAAACTAGCACAATCCCCCATGGCCACTTCCTTAACAGTGTGAAACAGATGAAAATAGTGTATTTTAAATCATATCTCTAAAATGCGAATGAAGATACTTGTCGAGGGAGGACCATGACAAATAAGACAAGAATGAAACAAGCCACAGATTTGGTTCCATAAAATACTTTTCTGTATTGGTTTGCATTTCTTTGAGGTCATATTCAAAATTGAAAGCCAATCCAGCTCCGTGGATGATTTTGTTAAGAGGAACCTCTTGTCCTTATGAAAACCCCATGTCAACTGCAATATAAATTTAAATTAAGTTTACTTTTTAACTGAACACAAAGCACAAAGAAGGAGGACGTTGGAGGTTAGCTATGAATATTTAAATGTCCCTTTCCATATTTTTTAAATCACATATACAGTGGCGGGCAACACAAACAGTCCAAGAAAAAGTAGGGCTGTGATGAAAGCAGACGAGATGATTAATGCAACGCAGTCCTCCAACAATTATGAACACAACAGTGCGTCGAAATTCGAGAAAATCTCCGACTCCGTCATAGGATTAGATTACGAAAACAGACTTCATTATGTAATAGCATTTTGTGCAGTGAATGTCATCTTCTGTATCACTGCTTCCTTCGGAAACATTGCGATTCTACTGGCGCTGTGGAGGACGCCCTCTTTACATTCAGCAGCAAATGTTTTGTTAGCAAGTCTTGCGGTTTCAGACCTTTTTGTAGGTTTGCTCATTGAACCATTCTATATAACATTGGTTTTAACAAACGCAACGTTTCATTCTCGAACTGTAATAGTGTTTGAGTTTCTAAGCATCTTTCTATGCACTGCGTCTTTTACCACCACGACGGCAATCGGCATCGACCGCCTCCTCGCACTTCAATTGCATTTGAGGTACAAAGCTGTTGTAACGCCGCTTCGTATCACCTGGGCAGTAATTGCAATTTGGATAATCTCGGGTATCTTATCATGTACAAGGCTGTGGACTAACGAACAATTTTATCTATCTTTGTCTTCCATAACATTTGTGTCTCTAGCTGTAAATTTTTTTGTCTATTTGAAAATCTATCTCATTGTTAGGCGCCATCGATTGCAGATAGCACATCAACAACAACAGCAGCAGCCACAACAACAACAGCCCAGTGAAGAAAACATTTTTCGTAAAATGAGGAAATCTACCATAAACACATTTCTCGTGTGCATTTTACTCATTTGTTGCTACATGCCGCATTCCATAATGATAATGAGCAACGTTTTCCGGCCTAATATTCTAGGAATAACGTCCATGATACTTTTACTCAATTCGTCTTTAAACCCAGTGCTATATTGCTGGCGAATCCGTGAGATTGGTACAGCGATGAAGTATACATTTCGTTGTTGTTTTTGATAACTTAAACAATTTTGAAAGATTTAAGTCCAGAAGTCTTCGGTAGTTATCAGCAAACGAATTGCGTTCACTATTTAAGAACAAGTTGAATTCATAGTGGATCTTTATCGAAGCATTCCAGCTTCTGACATAGTGGTCATTCACCAAGTTAAAACATCATATGCCGCCTACATCCTTTTTCACAGCAAAATGTAAACAGAAATTGAAATGAAAGATGACATCAATCAGGAAATGACACCTGCATACTCGAATAAAAAGAATTTCGAGTATTCCCGCTAAAATTCGAACCTAGGACTTTCCGGTCGGACGGACGCTCTGCCACCGTGTAAGTAGTTCCATATAATAATAGCAATAGCACTGGAACAGGAATGTCGATATGTCAGTGACACTTTTTGCACAATGATCACGTAAACGAGGACTGTAAATTTCAATTTCAAAAAACATTTACCATCCTCGTTACAGATATTGAAATCTTTTACAAGATATTTTAATTAAAACCTGAAGTCGTAATCTAAGAGGCAATTCACTGATTTGGTGAAAACTTTTCAACACTTGGCCATGCAGAAGATTAAAAGATCGCGTGATGTGAGAAACAATGAAAATGTTGAAACGTATTCATTGATGAGAGAAGGTAAAAGGTAAACTTAATTTAATAAAACAATTTCTGACCGAGGAGAGCAATCAATGATAAACGAACTAGATATCAATATCCCGGATGATTCATTGCTAATATCTTAATTTATTGTAGTAAAATAATAAAAAACATGCGCGTAGCAGTAAAAATTTCTCTGTTCTTTTACGTGCTTTTCAGCTACAAAACCTACCATTTTTCAAAGGAAGAATTACGGAATGTGTTGCAATTTCAAAAGAACGGGTTTAAAGGTGCATACCGTGATGACCATATCAAGGGTCTTTGATATTAGCCAATGGTGATTGACAATGGCTAATGTTGGCTGACGATAGCCAATGTTGGCTGACGATAGCCAATGTTGGCTGACGATAGCCAATGTTAGGTGACGATAGCCAATGTCGGTCCACTAACGTACAAATAAAACTAGTTTCCTTGAAAAAATGATTAGTAATTTATGTTTACACGATTTCCTGGTGCGGGTTAGGGCCTTCTGTTTTTATTTGGTTGTTATTTAAAATTTTTTTCTCATAAGGAACTTTATAAAGAAAGAAAACATTACTCAATTCTTGTGTTCATAGGAATGAATAAAAACATACCTGATCAAAACTCGGCTTTTACGTCTGAGTTTATGGCGGTGTCTATGGTAACCGGGGAATTTCACCTTTCCACTTTAAAACCGCTAATCAAATATGGAGAAAAATTCATTGAAAATAAACAGTTCGTTGAAAAAGCTGTTAGCTCTCGCGAAGATCTTACAATAGCGAGAGCAAAGGAAAACTGGGCATAAGTTCATATGATGCTGTTCTTGATTAAGTGAATTGAAGGTCAGTAACCCGCGAGCAAACCGGAGCGCGTCTTAGCAAATAGGTATACTAGTGCATAGTGATCTTAAATAAATAAACTTTTTTATCAGTTTAATTTTATATGCACGCCTACTTTGATGAACGAAAAATCGAAAATAGCTACAAAACACAAAAAGCAGCGATCGGGAGTACTCAAAGGTTAATTTTGAAGCTGCGTTTGTGAATTGTTTAACAGACCTGTGATACCACTCTTTGAAAACTTCATTTAAATAGAAGATAACAGACATATGTCTCAAATATATTGTAATGTGTCTTGCCGGATCCCAACCGCAAAAATGAAAAGAACGAATACGGTTAGCACGTTTCCCGAGGGCGAGTCGAACAGAAAATAAAGAAATAGCTTCTATTCACAACAAATGGCATTATTTTTCAGAATATGATTATTGCACTTAAGGTTGAAAGGCAAACTGCAAAAGATTTATGCTTGCCGCTTAAGTTAGACGTGATTGGTGGAAATCTCCGTTGAAATGAAACTGGTAGAACGATAACATTACAAAGCAATTTTCAATTAAGTGTCAAAAGTAATCAGGGATTGCTTTGGTTTAACTCTACTTCACTTTGTGATTGGTCTAGAAAACTCGTGTCACAACCAATCAAATGCAAACTAAAACCATTCACAACTTGGTCGCCCGCGTTTTCCCGCGCTTGAGGCTGTTTGCTCGTTTTTTTAGTTTTTGTTCTCATTGGCTCTAAGATGCATTTACCTCCCTTTGATTTTACGACACTTAGTCGAAAAGCGCTCTTATGGAATTGTCATACGGTAAAGTTTACCAGGTGCAATCTTCGTCAACTTCTGCATTCGACTTATCTTTACCCGTTCTTTTTTCTAGTTCTCTCACCAGTGTTTCCCAATCTCCCTCAAATATTCGTTCAGCCATGCATATCTTGTACTTTTAACCACTGGAATTTTGTGTTTCGTCAAACAGTATTCCAAAGTTGAAGTTTGTACTTTCTTCTCTTCTCCTTTTTGTTTGAAAATATCTGGAGATCGTGACGAGAAATCTCTTTTTTAGGGGAAGGGAAGGGGACGGTTTAAAGCTTCATATTTAATTATGCTATTAGTTCTGCAGATATTCACGTAAAATGTGGTTTTCAATAACGTTTTTAAGTTTCTCGACTCTGCACATTCGTCAAAAATTTGTAAATTTATAGTTGTAGGCGCAAGAATTTGTATTGTTATTATTTGTTGTTGTTGTTGTTGTCGTTTCATAGTTTCGAGTTAAGCGTTAGGTTTCTCGTCTTTATTAGTGTCCTTTATCAGTTACCAGTTTTGTACTTGTTATATTTATTTGCATATCGTATACGGTATGTTCTGTTCGCGCGTTATTTATTTGTTTAGTTGTCTAGTTTGCGAAACATATCGGAACATATCGTGCCTTGGGTTTCATTTTTTCGTCTTTTGGTTTGGTCACATTCGTCTTGTGAGCGTCCTTGTTTATTTCGCTTTGTCGTTTTCAAGTACTTTCACTCATACGTTGTAAGTTATTTTATGCTCATTCGCGTGTTTGTAATTTTGTTATTTTCAGTTACCATGTTCAACAATGTGTCATGTCAAGTTTGTTAAATTTTCGATGAACAGAAGTTTGTTCCAGTAAAGTTTGAGTACGAGTGATTAGCGTTTGCGGCTATAATAGTATCATAAATGATTGAATTAAAATTTTGGTTGGAAAAAAATTTCTTATCAATCGATCTGAACTGGGGGAGCATACGTGGCATATATATATATATATACATACATATATAGTACCTTTCATTAAAGGAAAAAAATCGATCCAAAGCTAATGGCGATATGGTTCAAATGCTAAATTAGTGCAGTAACCGCAGATAAGTCAGCCCGTATGACCAATTAGGAAACGGATTAGAACCACGTGCATATCGTTCAAATCTGGAAAGATACCGTGATCACAATTTATTCAAAGGAAACTGCTCGACCTTTGCAATTTCATAAGGCTCCTTCAGGCACAATTGAATTTGAATTCTTTAATGGAATATATGTGTTGGAGCTTTGATTACTGATTTTATTAATATAATCGATAACAATTTTGCCTTTGAACGGACTCTTTTCAACAAAGGCTGATATTTTTTAAAAATTGTCACGAATCTACAATTTGGAGAACATAAGCGTCATATTTCCACTTTTTGCCCTATTACAAGTAAAACAACTGGGACATCTTATATTTTTCTTGGTACTAAAAAGAAAAATGTAGAGTTATGTTCGTATGAATCGTTAACATCGACCGAAAGTTCTCGAAGAGCTTTCTGATAGTAGTTGCCATCAGGAATTCTTGGACTGAAAGCCTCTGGGATACCAGTTTTTCTCTCTCGAGTTTTCGCGGTAAAAACAGGTATATATCAAATTTAAAAATTAAAACAATGAAAAGCTAGGCATTGAGTAATTTTTGAATTTAAAAAAATAATTAAGTGCTGTAGAACCTCCACCTGCATTTTCTTATTGGTATTAATGTTCGGTTTCGTTTATCTCACATTCTTAGCCATAACTTACAAGTTAAAATTCGTTTTTCCTCTATTTGCCACCGATAACACTTGTGATAACCCAATTCAAAGCAAAATGTAAAATTGAATGAAGCATCGTTTGTTAATTTGACCTGTTTCATGCGGTTGTGAAACTTTGAGCTAAAGTTTCACTTCTTAATCACCTTTGGACAGACGACCGTCATATTCGTTCCACTAAAACTTTACGGTAGAGATTGTTAATAAAGGTAATGAGGATTAACTATAGATTGGCTAGTATGTTATTACTAGTCGTTCAATTGCAATCCGTTTGTCTGCCTGTATGATCGAACTATGAACACTTAAGTTTTCTGACGCGATGAGTTTGAGTGCTTTATCAGTATTGTTGAAGTCTAAGATGAATCCAGTCTTTTGTGTCAAGTGATTTGTCAAGGTAATCAAGAGTATTTCTTTGACTTCCATACTGTGCGTGATGAGTAGGAGTGAAGATACACACTTTAATTATCATCAAGAACTCTCGCGAAGTCATCTTTAATTACCGGAGAAAAAGTCGTATTCTATAGAAAGTATTTCGGTTGACGCATGTAAACCAAATTTTGACAAGAGCTTAACCGCTTGGGTTTATTCTTTTAGTTTTTCCTCCCACACAAATCAGTATATTCAAGTAAAGGCTAACATGTCTCTGATCATGTTTTGTCTGGCTATATCCATATTTTCAGCTTAATTGCTTTGGTAATTAATGTTCGGATAAGTCTACCTCAACATCTGTTGATAACTAAGTTTTTTGTGATTGGTTCGGGTGATTCTTTTTAAGCTGAATACGTGCTTAAATAACACTGTCGGTGTCAATGCCACAGCAGTTGACCATATGTATGAGAGAGTTTTTCAATCTTAAAGACTGCTACCTGCTACGCATCTACTAAGGGTAAGATTCACTAATAAATTTATCTAGTTGTATCAATGAGTTTTGTTTTACAGTTTTTTTTTTTTCCCACAAAGAATATTAAGTTTTTTTCTTCTGGTCGTTGGACAAACCTAGACGATAATTAGGAGATCGTCCAAGGTGTTTTCAAACAACACTGCTATACATATTGCGGATTTTTTTCAACTCTTTTTGTTAATGCGAGAACTCTCGGGCATTAACAGGATTTTGTCGCGGTTGGAACATCTCCATTGTAAATCTATTGAAGTAGCCACTCGAGCAAACTTTTAAATTGACGCTAGTTGTCAGCTTTGGTGTCAAAAGTCTTTACCTATTTTGAGATATTTCTAGTTTACGCCTGACATAATAACTGATATTCATGCGTTCCTTGTTGACCTTTTTAGTTGAAGATTTGAAGATTATTATGTTTATAAATGTTCCATGTCGAGGTATTCCTAGTTGTAACCGGAAACTTTAACATAATATGTTTGCCCTCGAACTCAATCTGGCAGCGCGCTTGTTTGATGGAGAGTTCAATAATCAATGCCAAATGCAGTTGAAGCAACTCTAATTTGGTCATCATAGCTAACAAGCCCTATTTTCAAGGCCTGCCAATAATACTAAAAAGATATCTTATCGCCTGAAGAATTACTATTGGTGTGACTGGTAAATTTTTCTGTAGTGTACATATTCGGCCGGCTGCAAGCTTCAAAATTTACTCCAAAAAAATTCTCTTTCACGTGTATTTTCCAGAAGAAAAAAAAGGCCTCCAACTCTTTTGTTACAGCACGATAAGTTGCGTGCATTTCTTTCTAGGAATTAAGGCATTTTGAGTGGTAAACCTCCAATTTTATGATAACTTCAAGCATTTCTTTCTGCGAATAAAGAAATTTTGAGAGTTAGTCCTCCAATTTAATGATCACTTCACGCAAGGGTGATTACAGAATGGATTTCAGTGACGTTATACTCGGCCAATCAGAAGGCACGTACGTCGAAAATCATTTACGCGATTATACTAACACGCCATAGATTGATTCAATTATATTTGGGAACCTAGATACTGGCTTTCGGTCCAGTGGGAAAATGCTAAAGCTGGAGTGTTGAAGAGGACGAATAATTCTTTCTTATTGAATATAATTGTAACGTAATTGGTTGGTTTTTAGTATAACTTTAATTAATATGCAAAAATCTTGTAATAATTTGTTAAACTGGCACAGTATTGGACAAAACAAAGAAAACAATTTTCTGCAGAACTTTGTTTCGTCCAGTTAACCTGCAGCTGTTTATTATCAAGAAAGGAGACCGTTGTTCTCCAACGCTAACTTGTTAAGAATTCTCTCCAATGAACAAAGAAGATTTGGTGATGTCATCTATGGTAATATTATGAAATGAAACTTCGCTTCAAAGCCGTCTTGGCTAGAATAACGAATAAGCTAGAACCGTCAAGTTTCCATGATATTTGAAATACTTCACAAAGAGAAAAAATTTGCATTTCGGACCAATGGTCTCAAATGCTGTGGTGTGCCCGTTTAACATATCAATTACAAAGATCTGATAAGCACTTCTCAGCTCTAACCACTGAAAATTTCCCTATGAATCAGTGAGGGGAATATGGTTCTTTATCGAAAAGAAAAAAACAAAAACACTTGGCTACTGAGTTTTCTTTGACTTTCTTATCACCAGTTTGTACGATAATGAATTTTATGTTGGTTTGCCATTTCAGAGAGTTGAAGAATAATGGTAACCACAATTCAATATGCGTCCAGAATTGATGTTAACTTGTGCTAAGAAAGGCCTATAACATACGTTAAACACGGACGTCGTCTCATCTCGGTTGCCAGACCTACTTTGACGCGAGTCACATTTTACGACCAAAATATTTTTGCCAAATTAGCCAAGATTATTGACCGATTTTCCTAGGCATTGGAGGGTCCCTTTCCTCTTAAAATTTAACGAAAAAAACAAAAGCACGAAATAGCGGGCTGCTCCAGCAATCTGCTGAGAAAAGTCTCGAAAATATCCTGCGACGGAAATGGCCTTCGGTTTTTTTTTCTGCGTCGAGGAAGTGTTATAGGTCGAGTTTAAATTAACGATGATCGATTGTATGAGAAAAAACTAGTAATAAAAAAACAAACATCAAAAGTATTACCAAATTAAATGCGATTAAAAGCAGAGCGAGCATGCACCCTTTCCGCCTGAGAAAATAATTTCAAGTCCCTAAATTAGTGTGAGCTCGCTTTTAAGAGGGATGTCATCACCAGACGGAAGTCTGTCTAATGTTGTTGAATTGAAAATCAAACAAAATGTTAGCTTTAAATGCTTCTAATGAATATTTCTCTTTATTCTCGCCGCTTTCCTGAGCACGCATCTCTTATATGGAAATGAAATGAAGAGCATGATAAATGTCAAGAAAATATTAAATTTGTGCCAAACATCGAGTCCAAACTCGCTTAAAAAAAATATTTATCATGGAGCCAGTAACGCTGAAAGGAGAATTAGTTTTACAATAGATCTATTCAAGTTTGTTATAGAATGATTATTTTTTTCAAAAGAGGAGTTGTTTTTATATTTTAATAATGGAAACCAATTTCCCCCGGATAAGCTTTTGAAAGATAACATGGGTTTAAATTTCCGTTTAAAAAAGAGTCACGCTGTCAAAGGATCCCTCAGCCTTCTTAATAGAAAAGCGAATTTTGTGTATACAACTTTTACGAGAACAAGCTTTAAAGCAGGAGAAATTAACTTGTCTTCGATCAAATTTTTCGTCAGGTTTTAACTTTTTCATCTTCGTTCTTCAAATAGTCTTCGCTTTATCCTCCATTGCACACTAGCAGAAACAAAATCTATGATAATTAGAACTAAATCCTTTCACTATCTTTTGCTAGGAAACCCTTGCTTCCTATGACAGAGAAAATTTTCTCCTGAGACACCCGACGGTTAAAATTCTCCTAACAAGCTGTTTTCGCGAGGAGCATGATCAAAATTGGTAACATGAAGACATCGAAAGCATTCCGTCTAGCTGTTCTGCTTGTATTCTTGGCAACTTGTACGGAATTATCGACTGGTTTACCAACATCGTTAGCAGATAAAGGTAGGTATAAAAGTTACTTTTGAGCAAGTTATCATTGGGCAACCCGAACGTTTTAGGCCAACCTTTAGCTCTATTTTCCATCGGTTTTCGGTTTTCGGTCAATATAAAATTAATTGCGCTTCAATTTTCTGCCTGAACGAGCAAATCGTGTGAAATGATCTGAACGTTTTCGGCGATTTAAAGGAGACACTGGCCATGAAGTGTCTAAAAAAAGACTCGATGAATCGTTTATTTCTATCCCGAACCTTGTTGTGTCGTGACGTGCCTTTTAGAACACAAAATGTAAAACAGAATTGTTCAGTTTGGTTACATGATTTCGAAGACAATGCCTATACATTATAGACAGCTGCAGAAGCAATTGTATACTTAAAGATTAGTTGCCAAAAGCTCCACATTTTTAAAATTTTCAAAACTAGGCAGCATCATTTTTAACTGAGTACTGATTTAACCTGGCTGCTCTTCTGTTTACAAACACATGTTTTTATATAATTCGGCCACCAAATATTTTTCCGTCTCGTCTTACCATGCCCTCTATTTCACAAGCGTTTAATAAAGTTTTTTAGCTTCATTATTATGTGTTATTGCCCGACCCCAGATCCCCTCGGCAAATATTTTTTATTCTCACCAATACTAGCTTAGGACAAGTTTTTACTCTCCCCAAGCTTCCCTCAATCTTACCCATCCAATATGGCGGTCTCTTCACTGGATCGTATTAATGAACCCTTGCTCGTCAGGAAATACGTTTGCTATGTTAGGAATCCTTCCCACTTCTTTAGTCCTTGTAACTTTTATCGTCTTTTTTCTTCTTCCCGTACTCGTTGTCACTTTTTCTAACGGGTTTTTAGGCGGACAGGATAGCATCGCCGAGGAAGACGTCGATTTTGAAATGAATTTGAGTCAGTCGTACTTTTCGTAAGAATTTCGCGAATGGACGCATGCAAGAGTTTGTAATCGCTTTATGCATGTAATTACCGTAGTTACCGGCCGATCTCCTATTTTGTCGCGTTCTTGTTGCCGTTACCGTTGTGGTTTGCACAACGTTCCCTGACATTGTTATGGCTCAGTTTCCTTAATTCTAAGTATTTGGGTTCCGCCGCTTTTACACTGTTATTCTAAAAAGAAAAATTTCTTACTCTCTCACAGAAAGTCTAAGGTCTCTTCCTTGCGAAGATAGCTCAGACAAATACTACTGTTTCTATGAGATCGCACTGGAGGATGCTTGTGATGTAAAGCCGTTTGTAATGATGAAACAATGCAAATTTTCCTGTGGCTTCTGTTAGTAAGTATTAACTTCTATATATTGTCATTTATTCAGCAATTAGTTTTGCATTACCCATAATTCAAAAGAGAGATCGCGGTTAGGATCTTTTTTATTTAAAGATCTCCCTCTTCATTTCCAGGGCTTTCCCTTTAAGAACTGATTCACAATTCCCTTCTTCAACCCATCTTCACTAACGTGTCATTTCGTAAAGAGAAAGCCGGAATTGAAATAACCCATATGTCAACTCAGCAGATTGGTATAATTAATACTATTGCTTCAACCTCACCTCCCAATTCTACCCCCTCCCCCTTCAAGTATAAAATTACAAATATTACCCCCTCCTTCCCCACAAGATTATAAAGATTTCTAAGGCAAGGCCTTTGATGAAACTTTCATTTTACAGCGTAAAATCACATTGTCAGTAACAGAAATGCATGTTATCAGCCATATTAGACTAAAAAACATTGCATTCTTATCAGTCTTTAAATTTGGATTTAATTATGACCTTTGTCAAATCGTCTAAATACATGTTTTTAAAAAATATTTCTTAACGATTTCCTATTACAAAATAAACTTAATTTTAGCAGTTTTTGCGATGTATTTCCGTTCATGGGTTATAATCTTATTGTAAAAATTAAGTAGTTGTTTGTTTAAGGCTTTCCAAGAAAAAAAAAAACAGGAAAAGGCAAGCTGTGTTATCTCACTGAATTTTAAGATTTCAGTTGCAGCTGAGATTCTGAATTCCACATAGGTTTTAATCAGAATTTTTCTCTCTCTTCCAGGTCATAAATGGAAACTGTTGTTTAACCGGCTACATAATGCTTATTCGACTGAATAAATAACTTATTGTATAAGATATAGTTTAGGCATTTTTCAAAGATATTCTATTCGTGGACCGTTTCAAATTCAAATGTAAAATATACTGATAAGTGATATTCATTGTCTTACGTATTTTAAAATGACTCAGAAATAAATCAGAAGTCAATCACAGCGAGGAAAATTACCAGGAGACAACGGGAACTCGAAGAACAAGCAAGCTACTAGAAGCGTGGGAAAACACGTGCTTGGTTTTAGTTTTGCCAAGTCGTGCTTGGTTTTAGTTTTGAATCTGATTGGTTGAGAAAATGGCAATAGTTTTCAGGACCAATCTCATAACGAAATACAGTAAAACTAAACCGATTCCGGATTAGAGAGTATTTAGTATTATCAACTGAGTTGATAACGTAAATTGGCCATTATAAAGAGTTTTAAAGCTAACATTCGCCGTGACGAAAGGCTAACGCTCGAAACGCCAGCTTTTAAACTCTTTATGGTGGCCAATTTACGTTATTAACTCAGTTGATAATACTCTCGCCGACGCAGTACCATAGTCTATTTAGAAACTTACCCCCTTTATTCAATTCCGATTTACTTTAGACACTCAATTGAAATTTGCTCTCATTTATTGTATTGAAAAAATACTTTCCACTTTCTTGTTTAAAATGCTTCAACTAATCGAGTTAACTTTTCTAGTCATTTCTATTAATCTTTGCATCTTCTGCTAGACATCAAAAGAGCTTCGTCCTCTCTTGTTCAAATCGACTACAGAAGTGGAGTTTACTAAGTGTCAAAAATTCTGCTTTGTCGTTAAACTTACTACTTTGACTCTGGGATCAGATTGCAAAAACGCTGTCTTGTTCAAAATCGCGTTTTTTAACAAACTTGCAAGACTGATATGTATATCGAGTGACCGGAACGTTGTCGTATCATGTTATTCTTATATTAGAACGTGTTTTGATTTTGAATTAATGCAGACTTCTCTAAACATTCCAAAGCTTTCTGAGGTTAACCGCACCGTGCTGCAAAACATGAAAGATACAAAATGAAGGATTAGGGTAATTTCCCATTTCTGAATTACCTCTGGCCTCTTTCTCAAAGCGAGTCCTGGTGCTAGTTTCATATGAAAATATGTTTTTTATTCATATGCAAATTAGATTGATTTTCTTACGAATGGTTGAGCACCAGGCTTCGTTTTGAAAAAAAAGCTAAAGTTAATCCGGAAATGGCGGATTGAATTCATGTAAAGTTTACCGAGTAATCCTCTCAGCGTGATTTACTCACTTCGTATGCGACTCATAGTTGCTGAAAAGCAGGCTGAGATCAGCCGAAACTGATCCAAATGAGATCAAAGAGGAATAAGAATTATGAACAATGTCTGACCTTTTTTCGGAACCAAGTGTTAACATGTCGAGGAGAGACCCATAGGCACTCTTAAGTAGTATCTCTTTTTCCAGCTTTAAGCGTTTTGAAACAGTGGCGATAAAGAAACTTGAAGTCAACAGCTTTCACTTAGTGAAAGCTGCATTCGCTTCACCGGGAAGATAAATTAAAATCACAAAACTATACCTTCTGCATCATCGTCATCATTTCAATGTATAAGCTTACTCCGTCAGCTTCATTCTTCTTTCATATCGCAGCCACTTTCTGATCTGTTTGAGAGCCTGTGCGTTCCACGTCAACACTACACTTGACGATGACAGCACAAGTTTTTTCCTTGACGCGCTTTCATAGCTGCAGATCAGAAACGTTCTTCTCGCTTTAATAGAGGGGCAAAGCTTTTTAGTACTGCTCCAGATCTTTATGCGGCCGGTGTGAATTAATTTGTTTCCTTGCTTGAATACTCTGGCAACTTTTCCGTGGATTATCGTTCCTTTATTTCCAACTCCCTCCAACAGAATCACTCTGAACTTAATAACTGAAAGGATAGATAAACGTAGTGTAAGAACGTGTCATTCGCTTTGTCGAAGGACTATCATTTGAAAAACTAGCTTCACAACTCTTTAAGATGGCGATTCATATCAACTCATCAACTCAGTTGATAACAAAATTATCTTGTTATATCCCTCGCCGACGCAGCACTACAGTTTCTTTACAAACATACCCCCTTTATTTGTGGATACTTTAAGGGATACTTTAAATTTGCGGGCGAATTGATAGCATAGGCGGAACGATTATACTAATTCGGGATCGAGTGCAATTAATATATATGCGATCTCTATCGCCAGTCACGATATGAAATTACTGACCAGTAATGCATCCTTTTGGGTGTAAGTGAGAAAAAAGAGTAAGAAAGAGAGAGGAAGAGAAAACGAAGCTATTGTCTGGCTACAGTAGTTGAGAATGGTCAGAAAAGAATTCAAAATATGACAAAAAATTAAATTAAAGAATCGCCGGTTGTTTTTTTCGAAACTTGGAGTGCTTTTCTTTATTTGAGTGTCAAGGCATGTTTTTGTGACTCTGTTGTTGTAAAACCACTTGAAAACTCTTGTCCTGTAACAAAATTATCGCGTATCGAGTTATTTCAGCCGTTTACCAGCACATTCTAGCCTCACCGATCAAATAGCACCATCTCGATCGTGAAAAATGAGGCCATCTCGCTCGCTCGCGTACCTTTGTGCCACAGGCCATGTAATAAAGTAATTGCAGATATATAAACCTCCTTACCATAATCGAAATGTTTGCTGGCGTAATGCTGGTAATCAACTGGAAGCTCCATTCCACAGGAGTCATCCTTTACATCACCTAACATCGTTTAATGGATGAAAAAGTTTTAATGACATTAGTCAGAATGATGTTGATAATGTCAATGACGAAGGAAATGCAAGTAAATAGTTGCAGTGATATAGTGACATTGATATAATGATAGTAATAACCTTCCATGAAAATCATTTGACCGATTTCCCTCATAATTAGTTCCTTCTCATGTCTCAATGCATCAAAATCTTGACAACAACTTAAGATAATAATCGTTCTAATTTTCCTCTTACAAGTCTCAATTGGTGGTAATCTACCATTTGATTAGAAGATCGCGATAATGTTTACATGTGTCTGATCGTTCTCTGACAAATTTGGAATTGTTGCCTTTCTCTAGCAGCAGAGAAAAGAAACCACGGACCATTCCAAAGGTATGTTTTAGGTCAATGTTAAAAAATTCACCAGGAAGGATTGATACTATTTGGAGTTGTTGATAATGTTGTTGCCAATTAGGACCTCGTGAAAAAGGAAGAGTTTTGTTGTCCATATAATGTGTCCAAAGTCCGCTGAAGGTTTAGTTTCGGAACACGAGGTGAGTTCAGAGTAGTAACCTTTAGGATTCAATTTTGGATCCTACGATAGAAAACCAAACGGAGAATATGAACTTGGTTCACTCAAAGATAAATCAAATAAAGAGACTTAAAGATACACAAAGAGACGAACTGCAATCTTCACTATCTTATCACTATTTCCCAAAAAAAATTAAAAGTAATCGATTTTTCGACAGATTACCATAATTGGCTCGATATTTACAGATTTTGCTGCTCAACGAGTACATAGCGACTTACTTGCGGGCTGATGAGCGGGAACAAACGACATGGGTTGAACACACACTCCATCGGAGAACTTGGGGAGCTCTTCACACCTCAGAAAACTTGGCCACTGCTTCCTAATCGCGGGACAGCCCTTCTTGATTTTCTCACACAAAAATCGGCATGGTTTAATGACGCCCTCTTCAATTCCTGGCAAGCAAATGGGCAGGTAGAAGGAACAGAGGAAAAAGGCGGCATGCTTGGCACAATTCGCGTCTTCAACAAACGTCGAGCTGTAGTAGTCTATGGATCGTCTAGCCAACACTTGGCTGCGATGGCCAACAAAATTTGGGAAGCGGGTGAAATTGTATGGTAAAACACGGACGCACAAGGGAACTGAGATTTCCTCGCATCTTCTAGGAAGTTTAACCCGAAATTCATGTGCGGTTTGAAAAGTTATAGGTATTATTGTCAAAATCCAGACCCAAGACATCTTGTTAACTGCAACTGAGGAGCCGGCGCACTTTGACTTGCAGTCCTTAAGATACTTATATATGTGTGCCAAAAAAAATTATCTTAGGTGTACCAGGGTAATGTTGAGCCCTCTACTCCCAAGATCTCATCAGTAATTCTCCTTTCTGTCTGCCACACAATTCTTATGTTGTAAGTTTAGAGAACTGGGTATTCGATCAACTGATAATCCTCTAATTGATATTTTTCTTTATTCTCATGACTTGTCTGCTTGATATTGTATTAACACTGTAGGGAGAAATTCTGTCTTGGTCACTCATGGGAGTTAAGGGTTCAAAGAAAAAAATTAAGCCGGTTATGCAACAGGAATTGCTCTCATCGCACCGAGCTTTCCCACAATATTTTTCTATATTAAGAAATGAGGATAATACTTGCTGTCAAGTATTGTTATTTCTATTCAAACCAAATCTCATTAAACGGCCGAGGCAGCTGATGAATAAACTCCTTGTTGTCTGTGGGTAGCCCTGACTGATTGGGGGCTCTAAAGTTATTTAACGCAGACTCCGTTGCACTCTGGATCAAATTTTAGGATCACGTATAATTCAGAGAACGACGATTACATTTTCTTTCTCATCCACCTCGGTAACATTTTCATCTAAAAGGACCTCACAACAAGTGAGGGAAAGCATAAAATAACAAAAGCAATTGGATAATCCAATTATTATAATGCAGCTGGCGCTTATCTAGAATGTACTAATCACGCGACGGAAATTCGTATGGCCTGCAAAAGCGTGCTAGTTAATTATTTTTCTATCCCGCTGGCGGGCTGTCATTGATCCTGTTAACCCTGATATTTGCGATCAATGTGAGCGATAATTTTTTTTATTCAGCCTTGGCTTGCTGGCCTGCAAAGGCGCTTGGTAAAAAATTCACGGTCTTGTTCGAAAACAGATTGCCGAAGCAGAATATGACTAGTTTCTCATTCCTACGTTGCTTGTCTCTCGATACTAAACAAATCAGTGTTTGTGTGAGGCATCAATCAGAAGCACTGCGAAGACAATTGAATATTTTCCTCAATCTTTCTCAGCCCTTTTCGTTAAATACCAGAGGGGGAAAGTAAAAATGGTAATTGATTAAGTAATTTCACGACATTCTTCGATCCAGCTATGTAAATTTACGGTTTCGTTCAGTTTCTATTCTCCGTCGCAAATTGGGAAAGATACTTGCCACAGAGAGAGCTAATGGAAGACACGACTAAAACACAGGGCAAGCTAAGTTTTTTCGTTTGCCACAATGTGAAATAAGAATCCGATAGTTTTTTATTTTTCGATCAAGGTCCAAAGTTTTCATGACTCTTCTGTCTTCGGCTTGTCGCATATTTGTGGAGAAACTAAATTACCAAATTAGATATGAATTATAATGTTTGTGCCAGCATTCTACCGTCTATACGTCTGTTATCTACATTCATTCGATTTAGATTTAATTTACCTTTGCGCAAACTGAATAACAAACCTTTCAAAAACTTCCTCGCGAACTATTTGCCATTTTGATTAATGATCAAGTATTCAGTGACTCTTACACTTTATCCGATGGTTTAAAATAAAATACGAGCGGATATTTTGCGAGTTGCGTAATAATTTTCTAAGGGCGAGGAAAAATAAATGAGATCGGCAAAATGTCCGCACGTTTAATATATTAAACCATTGTCTAAGGGATTTATTATTCAACTTTTGTTTCCTTTTTTTCACTTATGTTGATTTTAATTTTTGAAATTCAAAATACGGCCTTATTTGTGTGTCGTATCTATCACATAAGGAGTACGCGAGAGACGAAGGCCACATGAACGAAACCATGAAAGTGTTCTCTGTGACCAACAAAAAATTTGTCGTGCTTAAAAGTTCTTGTCTTTAAAAAGTCAAGTCTAGAAAACGGAAAAAAACACAAAGTTTTGTTCGTTGAGTGCTGTCATTTTGTTTCTCTATATTTAGCCCTGTTTTACGATGCAATACCGTGGTATATTTTGCGCGTTCTCGTGACCTTATTTGGTAAAATGACATAGTAGTGGTTAAATGAAATAAAATGAACATAAATAAATGAAGGCGATCAGCATCCATCATGCTAATAGAATAAGGAAACTGGTGAATTTTAAACTTTGCTTGTTAACAACAACCTCTTTTAATTCCTGTCGAATACTTTGTCACGTTATTTCTCCACTAACTTTGTGAAGTTATAACTCCGTTCTTTCGACGTTCCTCCTTTTCCTATTATCTCCCTTCATTTCTACCCTCCACCTTTGAATTTCACCGTTTGCGTAGCAACTTCATTGATCATCATTCTAACCTTTGGCCACATTAGGGACAAGATTTAAATCTTGAATTTGTAGCGTATGCAAACCACAAAACATTCATTTCCTATTCACATAGCTGTTTCGTAAATATATCACGCACTTTATGACAAGGCTGCGATTTGTTTTTTCTCGAAAAACGGTTTTCACCTTTTAAAAGCTCCTCCAAGTTCTAGACATTCGCCATCTTGAACTACGCCATTTTTCCTTGGACGTCAGGGGTGAAACCTTCCTGTAATGGGGGTCAACGAATTAATGGATCTGTATATTTACTTTCTGTTGAATGTAGTCATCTTTTACTTAAAAGATATCTTACCTTTCCTCTAAATTACGAGCAAAATTGGCTCATGACTTAAAAGTGTGCAATCTTTACACGGCTGATTATTGATTGAAGTCGCTGGTAGTCGAGAGAAAAACCATTCTTTCGTGGAAAAACACGTGCGCTTTTCCTTAAGCGTGTGGGAACAGGGATTTTGATTAGTTGTTGCGTTAACTTATACGTCTAATTCAAACCTCTAATACACTCTGTTAACATTCTGTTGACATCAATTTTCTTACCAACAGTTCTGCCAAAAAACAACATGCTGGCGATGTCTTTTTGCTTCTTAGCCATCATTACTTCCAGAAAAGAATTTGTCCGTTTGTCCGTTCCTTTGTTCGAAAGTCCGTTCCATTTCATACTTTCTTTGGCTTAGTCGGGACACCGTAGGCGTTTATGGAAGGCGATATAAGTCGGAACTTAAAAGTAAAGCAAGATTTCGGGCAAACTCGCACTTTGCTTATCAGAACAGTTTTCTAAAGAAAGACCAGAATCGTGAAAATTTACTTTGAAGAACATGCTTGCCTCAAACGTAACACCAAAAACTCGTGAAAAGAGGTAAATGGAAGGGTGTAACGCAGCCTAACACCTCCTGAAAAATGTCAACTTGGCTCCGTTTGTCAAGCTTAGGTACGGCCATTAGATGCGTTAATTACCGGAAGGACTCGGAAGGAAATTCCCCACACTAAATGGTTTTAAAATTCTTGAAATGAACTAAGGCGCCGGCCACAGTGATTTGTCTTCGAAAACATTTATTTTTGTCCTTGCGAAAACTCAGCTAAATGTTTTCACCCATATGAGCGTTTTCACACTATTTTCAGCTATCCACATTAGTGCGTTCTTCTTTTTATCAAATCCGCATTTTTAATGCAATTCTGCCTATCGTCCACATTAAAAAATCGTCATAAAACCACAGGCGGCCCAAGCTCCAGCTGTGAGATGATCATCTTACGCAATAACGGTCATGGCGGAATTATAAGAGTTTGTATGAGCATATCTACGACCGCCCTCAGGAATAAAAAATATACGTCAAATTCTCAAAAAAAAAAACCTCACCTCGCTTCCACAGCGTATTGCTTGTTATCTGACCGCTTACTTTGATGAAAAGAGCCCATTTGAGCTAGTTGTTCATTTCGAGGTTTTCAACGTACATAAGAAAAGCCCAAGGCTGAACACTCCATTTCCGAACGCCTGATTCGAGAAGCGAAAAATCCAAGCTCAAAATGACAGGGCGGCCACAAATCCAACACAGAATCCAAGCACACTTACTGTAGTTTCATTTCAATTCACTACAAACTCAATCTTCCCCGTGCAACCGACGCTAAGCCGCGGTTTGCTTAAAAAATTTCCAGTTTAGAGGTTTCTAACAGCCCGCGACCACATCAACCTTGACACACGACCGTTGAAACCCTACCTCCTTTTCAAACTTAGCCTCGCCGGGGACCACACCGTCCGTTATTATCAATAAATTGTTTTAGAACCACGGGTCCCCGAGAAAGTTTACAAAACCCCCGTTTTACCAGTGCACATTGTAAACGAAGCGTTTTGAAAACGATGCGTTTTCAAAAGACTTTTGAAAGCGCTTCCCTTATCGTCAGCCTGTTGAGTTGTTTTTAGAACTGATATCTGCATAATGAGTGCAGAGGCGTTTAATTACGCGTTTTATTTTAGAAAACGCAATGGTATTGATGGACGTCACTAAAAGAGGGGTCCAAGTTACAATTTTTCTGCTGTAAAGATCATTCATACTGGCTTAAACAGGTTTTGTTTTTACGCTCTCTGAGGCATACTCAAGATTTCAAACTCAGGGAATGTTACAGATCAGGAGAGGAGAACGGTTGAGGAGCACTTGACCTTGAAATGATTTAGCGATACCACGTGTAAAGCCATCACAGTCACTATTTTAGTCCGCCTTTTCTAAAGAAACCATGGACCTGTATTTAGTGAAAAATTCTCGTTAAAGAACGCGGACATTGGCTTTTTTTGTGCCCCAAAACATTTCTTAGGCGGTCACTTTATGCTTCTATTTTGAAATTTGTTGTATTTATAGGAAATAGACCGTGTTTATTTAATACTATTTCAAACTTCCTTTGCACATGATTAAGCTAAATACGACGATGAGGAATGTCAAGCCACAAATATCAGAATGAGAAACGCCTGTACCGGCTGTCTCCAATCATGTTCGGCAACGAGACCCCCTGTTTATAATATGTCTCTTAAACCACAGGCAGACCACACCATGTGTTTGCGGTTAATAAGTGATGACATGAGAGGAACAGAATCTTTGATGGTTATAAAAAAAAGCTCTGAAAATTGTATATCTATATTAAATCTCGGTCTAAATATCTCCATAAAGTTAAATGAAATGTTAATCGACGCATTTGTGGTATTTTTCAACTTCAAAGGCCATTTGAAGCCACTTTTTACGAAATTACCCTTGGCCGGAGATTGTTAAGAGAAGAAAGGAAGTCTCCTTTTGTGGTCTGCCTGTGCTTAAACAAGCGAAAAAGAGCACGCGAGTGAAACTTGGTTTCTAGGCACTGATTACACGACAGTTAGATAATGCCACTCGGGAGTCACAAGATTGCTGATTGGAGGAACATGCTGGAACTTGAAATTAAAAGAACAGGGCCTTCATGAGATGACTGAGGTTCAAAAGAGCTGAATAACTAGCCAATACAATTTCATACATGTGGAATGCGCAAGATAACAAAATGTAAATAATCTTTTCCCAACAGTATTTTTAGAAAAAGGATTATTCGCCCGGTCTTAACACCAATTTAATGCAGTTGGTCGGAATTTGCGGGTTGCCACAGCTGCCGGTGAAGTTGTGAAGAAATGCTCGTTGTTTATTTATCATGAGGGGAAAATTAATGTTTAGTTTATTTGGGAGGCAGTCCCTCTGTGAGTGAAAAATTATGTAAATCCGTGACAAATTAAATTATTAAAAGCATTATGCATTTGACAATGAGTTTGAGAATGCATAAGAATAATCAGACGGCTGCCAAATGGAACTTATGAAAGTTTACATATCTAGTGACAGTTATCATACGGCCATTACTTCTGATAGTGTCTGATGTCACTTGCACAGTGAAAGCGGAACGATAGAGAGCCTGAATTGAATGAACTGTCAGCCGAGTTTTACTGCGATGGTCAACCCCCCAATTCTTAAAAGTGCTTCGAGACCGTGGTTTAAGGAGATCTTTATCTGTACGTACTGCATGAGAAACGACTAAAACACACGATTCGTTGCAATTTTTGTTTCATGTTCCGTTGCCAAAACCAATTTTTCTTCGAGAGAGACCTCATACTCTCTTGTTCGTTATCTTTCTCAAATCTGTGAAGTATTATTTCATTTCGTCTTTGAGTTATACAGTATAGGCACGACTGACTTTAGGGCTTCCAACAATCATATTAAAAAATTTTTTAAAGAAATTCAGATTAGAATTACTGTCAATCTTCTTCCATTTGTTACTGAACACAAAACGTGACGTTAACTGAAAAAGGTGAATGACTAAAACAGCTTGAGATTAAGTCCAACCCTTTTTTTATTCTTACACTCCTTTCGAATTTATCTGGCTGAGCGTAAGATCAACTCAGTATCTCCTCAAAGTTGAGTTTGCATTTGCCCAATTAGATAAATCATCTCACCATCTCAACATCTATATCTGTAATTAAAATTTTGTTCAACGTCGATAAATTTGACAGGTAAAGGTAATTTCATCGCGTACGTCTCTAACATTGCTTTTACAAATGACAGTAAAATCGAAAGGTAACGTTTGAACTAAAAAAAAGACGAATTAGGCCTGAGGAAACTGTGTCAATGAAAGAACTGATAGCAGCAGTCATTAAAAAGGCTCCCCCACATAAAGTACTCAGCTTGCCTAAAACTGCCTCTGGCGTTAGCAGGGGAAAGAATGAATTCAACGGCCGGATTAAGTTTGGAGGAGAGAAATTCTTCCATTTCTTCAGATCAGTGCTTTGTCTTGCCAGATCCAAGCCTTAACACAGTGATGGATCGACATACGACGAACCTTGTTACAGCCATTATAAACGGCTTATGTTCACCTTTCGCCGTTGTCGCCAATTTCTTAGTAGTGTTTGTGATCGCACGAAACGGCGGCCTTCACTCGCCGTCCAATCTTCTTTTGGCCAGCTTGGCGTCCTCTGACTTCTTGGTCGGTCTTCTGGTAAAACCATACTACATTGTGTTCCACTTACAGGAACACATTTTACATTTTGTGCCCTGTCTGTTTAGAGTGATTTACTCCGAAAGCTTCTGGGTGTGTTATGGAGTGTCGTTTTTGACACTAAGCGCTATCAGTTTTGAACGCTATATTGCGCTGCGCCTACATCTTCGCTACAAAGAGCTGGTTACTTCACAGCACGTTTTAAAGCTGGTTGTCAGCCTCTGGGTTTTGGAAATTACTCTGACTTCCTTGGAATGGATCTGGCAAAGCAGACATTTGCGGAAATTTCACGCTACGAGTTTTACAGGGCGTAATTATATTTGTCATGTATGCGCCATGTTGGCTGCACGCTTTTTTCTAAGGCTCAGTTCTATCCTATGTTTCTCGATTTTCCTGCGTTGTGGCTGGTGAGGTTCGATTACCATCCGAGCCAGAACAAAGATCACCAGATTCCTAACGACCATATGGGGGTTTTACGACACGATAGCTCGATTCCTACGCGATTTTTTGCTGTGACCCTTAAAGCGGTTTTCAAGCGTAACGAGGGTGAAACTAATTCGAACTTGAACCTTCCTATTAGCAGAACTACAAGACATGGTACCACCGTCTTGGCTCTTCCTAGCCGAGTTTTCTGGATGGACTTGACTCTCCATATGGATATAGAGTCTAACCCTGACCCGGAGGAAGACGCAGTTGCGACAAGAAGAGAAAGTTCACTGGAACCGTATTTAAATTATTGCGCCACCACAACAATAGCCTATTCAAGGAATCAATTACTCAATCTCATATCGAAATATCCCATCTCTCAAGACCTCTTACGTCTGCTTAAGAACCAGGACATCTTCAAAAGCAGGGGAGACCATGCAGGAGTTTCATTCCGAAACAAGATTTTCAATATCCCCACAAGTTATAGGCCTAAGAAGGATTCCAGATTCAACCAAGTAGGTTCAAATTTACATATCAAATCATTAGAGCGTCTAAATGTAAACAAAGCCAGATCGCCTGTTCATCCACCAGAGATTATTGACTTAGACCGAATTCAAGATTCTCACAGACTTAAAGTTCTTCATCTAAATATTCGTTCGCTCCGAAATTCTGAACACTTTATTCGACTTAAAGAACTGAATAAAAGAGGTAAATTCGATGTTATTACCATCTCCGAGTCCTGGCTGAACACGAGCGTTTTATCGCTGGAGGTGAACTTGGAAGGATACAAGCTCTCAAGACTTGATCGGCTCCACATGGGAGGGGGAGGCGTTTGTGTCCATACTAGCAATAATTTGAAAGCTAAGGTTTTAAAAGACCTTTCATCAATTTCCGAGAGAAATTTCCACCAACTCTGGATAAGTCTTCAGTGGAAGAAAACAAAGTCAACTGTAGTGTGTACGATGTTATTTTGGTGTCCTACCCTCAGTTGGTACGTGGTAGCGGCGTGATCAACTACTCCATCAGTGATCACCTGCCAGTTTTTGTAGAGCTTAAGGTGAAAGCACCCAAGCCTTCGCCCCACTACATAACAGCACGTAGTTATAAGAACTATGAGCCGGGCGTATTTACTGCTGATCTTGCTAACCAATCAGACCAGCTTTTGTCCATCTTTAGCTGCGGTGATGTGGATACCAAACTTAACACTCTCTATGATGTTGTTGGAAGCACGTTGGACTTGCATGCTCCCGTCAGAACAACCAGGATTCGCCATCGCCCTTGTCCATTTGTACTAAGAGGCATTAAACAACTCATGAAAACAAGAGACCTACTTCACCGCAATTTTTTTCAGTCTCGCGACCCCTCGGATTGGAGTAAATATAGAGAATCCAGGGATACCATCAAAGAAATACTGAGAGAAACAGAGCGGAATTATACTTTTCTTGAAGTTCAACAAAACAAGAGCAATCCTAGTTCACTCTGGAAAGTAATCAATCGCGTTATTCCATCAAAGAACAAAGAGCCTCAACGAGTTTATACCAAAGACTTGAAGACAGTCGCCGATGAATTTAATGTGTTTTTTACGTCAGTTAATTGACTGCAGCCCTCGCTGCTAGTCACCTTGCAGAAATTAATATCATCACTTGGTCAGAGCAGCAGTTACCATCACCACCTGCTGGAGATCTTTTTTACTATAAGGGTGTGTCGTGTGTAGAGGTGCGACGCACTATTTCATCGTTGCCACTAAACGAGTCTCCAGGCCCTGACAAAATACATACCCGAGTTTACAGGGATTGTCTTCCTGTGATCATGGGTCCCCTTACGGAGATTATAAACTCTTCTCTCGGGTCTGCTAAGTATCCCGATGCGTGGAAATTCGCGGAAGTGATTCCTTTACTTAAGGAAGGGGACCATGAAGTAGCCTCAAATAATCGGCCCCTGTCACTACTTGCTGTTGCTTCTAAGATATGTGACAAGGTTGTTCTCAATCAGTTTAGCGCATATCTTTTTAGCAACGGTAGACTCTCTTCTCCAGAGTGGAAATAAGAAATTTCATTCGACCGAGAGACTTTTAAGCCTCTTCATGGCGACCACCTCCTGGAGGGGCAATGGACAAGAAGAAACTTAACGCTTTGACCCTGTTTAGACCTTTCGAAGGCTTTCTTCGACCAGCGTGAACGTCATAATAAACTGCTTGGCTAAACTCTTCGATCCGTCGGAGCTTCTCCGCATGTACTGAACTGGTTTAAAAGCTATCTAGAGGGGCCGATCACAATCAGTTCGGCTCAATTCCATCTTGTCAGATCCCCTGCCTATCACACCACGGAGTCCCTCAGCGGGGGCAATTCCTCTCACCATTGCTATTTTGCATTTTATCTAAATGAATCTGCCTTGCGCGCCTCAAGTGAGTGGTCTTGAATCATATGTCGACGATTCCAAGGTCTTTCTGTCCGTTTCTTTAAACCCTGACGTAGGACACAATGCTGGACTGCAACCCTAGAACGAAGACCCTATTGCGCGGTCGCCGCTTGGTGCTGTGAAAACCAGCTGTTGATAAACCCAGATGCTCATCGTAACTAGGCAGCTGAGGAAGAGATTTTCCTCTTACTTCTGTGGTTGTCCTTTTCTGGGAAAGGCAGCTTAGAACCTGTCACGGTCAGCGAAGGATATTGAGGCGTTACCTGAGGACTCTCACCTCACATATGACCGCCGTTGTGTCCTCATGTATGGAACAAACTATGAGTACGAATAAATAGTTTTGATGGGAAAACGCTCGAACAATTAATACATCGTTAGTCTTTCTTTAGTAAAAAATGCTGTTACTGTTCGATAGTGTGGTCCAATACTTTCTACGACCCAACAACGAAGAAGTTACAACTAGCTGACAAAACTTTGCTTGTAAAGTTGTTTGGAGCTAGGGTACTGCTGGCTGGAGGTCAGAAGGGATATCTGACCTGCGTAAAGTTCAATTCATGTGACCCGCGGACTACTATATACGACGAACTAAACTGGCTCTCTGTAAACTCAGCTTTTAATTTTCTCAGAGCCACGTCATGGACTTAGTAAATGCATGAAACACATCTTGCCCCTAGTTAGCGGTTGAGTAGTCAAGTTGTTGTTAAGAGATAGGACATTCATCCTAATCGTAGGACACGAAATCGTTGAAGCTCTACAGATTCCATTCTCATAGGTCAGCGTCTGGTCCAGTCGGTCCCGTTTGCCTTTAGAGGGGCGAGGGCTCTAGAACAATATATCTCCTGAATTAAGACAGTGTGCCTCACTAAAGGCATGTTAAGGAGATACTTAAGAGTCCACATTGCCTTGCAAAAAAAGTTATTTAGTTTTGATAGAATTAGTGATATTAATGTAAATAGTCATTAGTTTTTGCTGATATTATTGATTCTAATGAAGTTATGTAATAGATGCGTGAAAAGCCCCTCGGGGAGGTTACGCATATTAAAGTTTTTTCTTCGTCGTACAATTAACAACTTGGAATGTTAAAGTTAATTTCGATCGGAGAATCCGTTGAAGATAGAGCAGGCAAGAAGCCAAAGTAATAAAAATGGCAGCTTCAGTGATTAAGTGGTAATGTTTTCAAGTGAGCCAAAATGTAATTTCGCAACCCTTTGTTAAAACTACACGCCAAACTGCAATAGTCAATTACGAATTTCTCATGGCACTTACTGGGATGATATATAGTTGACCAACAATCAAAATATTTCTTGATTTCGTCCGGATCATCTCATTTATTCTCGTGACCAGCGGGGAGCAGTGTAATATCAGAACTGGCTTGTTTGAAATGTTCAAGGGTAATGTACTAATGAGCTATTATATGCTTGTCAACCAGTTTCTGCAATCTCTCGTTCATTTCCAATAGAATTATCATATCACTTTCGACCTATCAATACCCACAGCTCATTTCAATATCTTGGGTCACACAAGACCAAAGAGTTGGTTAGTTCGACTGATTTGTTTAAAACCCTATTCTCTTTCAATTTTAGTATTATTATACGTACAACAACGTGGTTACCTGTGTTCCGTCAGGATTGATAATGATAGCCTTCACATGATCTGTATGACCTTTTAGTTTACAATGACTTTTGAGCATGTTCGAGGATCCCATACTCTCACAAAATCATAACCAACAAACAAGACATGCTAAGCTTCCTACACATATAGCCCTTGAAAAAAAAAGATCCATTCAAACGTATTTAGTATCTTCCACTGAATGAAGGAACAATTGGCAAAAAATATTTATTGAATTTGTATCATTATCAACCTAACTTTTCACCTAAGTATTTAGCCTGAAATTTTAAAACACCTGGGGCCCAGTTCCGTTTTCCAAAGCCAGATTAACGCCCACTCAAAGTTTAAATTTTAATCTGGGTTTGTTAATCTTTCCTTTGTTCAAAAGCCTTTTTGAGATGATTTTTCCCTCTATTACTTTCTGAGCGTATATAAGTCAATATTCAAATTCCTGCAGAAACATAATTTGACTGAATTTTCTTTTATAAGGTTTCAGATTGCAACATCAGACTTCACAATAACCTAGGTTATCTTAACAAAGCTAGTATTGGAACATCCGCACCCTGCACTCCTCCGCAGGGTAGAAATCTTATTAAGATCTTACAAGATCCTATAAGATCCTATAAGAATCTTACAAGATCCTTAATAAGATGTAAGATCTTATTAAGATTTTCAATATTTTGTAAATCTTATAAGATCTTGTCAAGTTTTCAATATGCTTCTTTATAAGATGGATTATTTTAAGAATCTAGCTATATCACTGATCTCATCAAGCCTTATACACCTGGTAGACTTCTTAGATCCTCCAATCAATTTTACTTTCTCCATCTAAATTTAATCTTAAAACTTATGGTGGCCGGTCTTTTACTATTGCCGCACCTTCTGTTTGGAATGCACTTCCATTCGAACTTAGATCTTGTAATTCCCTTTCTTCTTTTAAATCTAAGCTCAAGACGTGGCTTTTTAAAATTGGTTATGATGTTGTACAGAATGATGATGTTTTTATAGGATGACAATGTAGTTTTGTAGTTTTGTAGGTTTAGGATTTTGTTCTTATTTTTATTATGTAAAGCACTTTTGGACCATTGGGAATTTTATAGAATGACAATGTAGTTTTGTAGGTTTAGGATTTTGTTATTTTTATTATGTAAAGCGCTTTTGGACCATTGGGAATTAGCGCTCTATAAATACTGTATATTAATACTGTATATTAATCTTAGTAAGATCTTATAGGATTTCTTGTAAGATTCTTAATAAGATCTTATTGGGTGATCTTTCTAAAAATCTTGTGATATCTTAATAAGATCTTGTAAGATTTCTTGTAAGATTCTTAGTAAGATCTTATGGGGTGATCTTTCTAAGAATCTTGCTATATCTTAGTAAGATCTTACAGCATTTATTGTAGGGTTCTTAATAAGATATTACAGAGTGATCTTTCTAAGAATCTTGTTATATCTTAGTAAGATCTTGTAGGATTTTCTTGTAGAATTCTTGGTAAGATCTTACGGTGTGACCTTTCTAAGAATCTTGTTATATCTTAGTATGATCTTATAGGATTTCTTGTGGGATTCTTAATAAGATCTTTATAAGGTGATCTTTCTAAGAATCTTGTAATATCATTGTAAGATCTTATAGGTTTTATTGTAAGATTCTTAACAAGATACAATTTATAGTAATAGCTTTTAAGATTTCTTATCATTTTCTCAGTAAGATCTTTTAAGGTGATCTTAAATAGAATCTTGTTTTTTCTCAGTAAGGTCTTATAACATTCTCGGTAAGATTCTTTCATAAGAATCTAATAAGGTGACCTTGTTAAGAACTTTGTTTATCTTAATAAGATCTTCAAAGATGTTTGGTAAGATTTGTGCAATATTCGATCTTATAAGATGATCTTGGTAAGAATCTTTTATATTGTAGCAGTAAGATCCTATAGGGCTGTTGTAAATAATAACTATTAATATGACAATAAAAAAAGTCTAAAAGAAGTCTAAGATTTCTCGCAAGATTCTTAGCAACAAGACTTATATTAATAAAATCCCTTGTAAGAATCCTGTAAGAATCTTGTAAGAATCTTGTAAGATTCTTACAAGATTCTTATAGCGGAGCTCGCAGAGTGTAGCCCCATATTATACAAAATAGTAGTAACCCATCAAGCCGAAAAAATTTGGTTGTACGACCGTACGAGGTGCTACTTTTACTATACCGCGGACATGCCAATGCCACAGCTTTGTCCAGTAGTCCAGTGGTCAGTGCACTGGGCTCCAAGTTGGACAACCTGGTTCTAGTCCTGGCCGGGGCATTGTGTTGTGCCCTTGAGATGTGCAGGAAAAAAAAACTGCAAGCTCCGCTTTTAGGCTTGGCCAAATCTATATATTAAGAATCTTACAAGAGTCTTACAAGAATCTTGATTATATCTATCATAAGAATCTTGCTAAGATCCTATTTAGGACTCCTATCAAGATTCCTATTAAGAATCCTAATAAGATTTCTACCTGGGTATCAGTCTCTGGGATAATGATGCAGGTGAAAATAGAATAAAAATTAAAAAAAACATTCCCTACCACAGATACATGTTGTAATGTAGCGGGGTCATGAAGTTCCTAGTCCAAGGATTTGAATCATCTCATCAAGGAAATTAATAATATTTCTCAAATATATTCATCAAGTAAGATGGATATCACAGAAACTTTGCAGTGTTTCTGACATCACTGCAGTTCAAAATGTAGCTAAAATTGACCTTGTGCATGGTGCCCTTAGCTAACATTTTCATAAATTGTTGTGACACAAAAATGCCTAGTGTGTATGCCTTTGTCATGCAATCTTTTCCTCAGCATACTCTCCCTGGTAAAATCAACATTCTGCAGCATACAATAACCCATACATGAGTATCAGGAAAACACTAGCCAATAAATTAAGAATTTCTATGCTAGAAATTTGCCATTTTTTCAATTTAAGGAGGACCTATTTAGAGAAAACAGGGACCAAAGAGGAGTCTTGATGTGAGGAAAACAAAGAAAGAAAGGAAATTGAGACAGTGCAGTAGCTTCGTGTATAGTTAGCAACTCTCAAATCAATTTTGTGGTCAATCATGTTTTCAAATAATTTACTTCCGATCAATAAAAAAACATGCAACTTTTATAAAATACTTAGCGCTTGGAAAATTTTTTTCTATTACCATTTGACAGTTAGCTATAAGTTCTATGTGGCTATCATTTTTTAAATCTTGCAGAGTTACACTCTGGAATAAACCTTTTTTTCTTTTTCATGTATAAATATCAAGGGAATTTTATGTGGGGGCCTATAAAGCTTAACTCACAACCTTTGTCTTCTTTTTCAGGTTTCTTTTTTATAACAATTGTTTTTAATTTTTACTATGAATACTTAATGAGTATATTTAATCAGTATTTGCTGTAGTTGAACAATTCTATTCCAAATAAAGTGAGCAAAAAGAGCAAAACTGTGTTAAAGCAATTCTCTCATTTACTTCAAAAGATAAAATGAAATTTAACAAAATATACAATGCAACTTAAAATCATGTTTGTTGACTACCTACAGGGTGCATGAACATCATAGTGCAGATTACTGATACATCCTTCTCTAAGTGGTCACCTTCACCTCCCTGGCTACCTGAGCAGTAGGAATAGTAAAAAAATAAATGAACAGGTCAAGTGTTAAAATCCAACACAAAGAAGTACTTACATGCAACTGTGTTCTATATGGGGATTAAAATTACTAATATTGGTTCTATGTATGCAATGGCATGAAGATGATTGAGTAAGTGCTGATAAATTATAAAAGAAGATTCATTAGAAATGCAATGGACAAAGAAAAGAGTGATTTGCAAGGAAATCATGTGCTGTTTCCCTTGCATATAACAACCTTCAAAGTGATTTACTCAACCCACTGAATATAAATTAAACAGAATTCAAAGAAGCTATGGATGTAGAGGCAGGATTTCTCTGTTGAAAACTCTGAAGTCAAACTTTTAATTTCTTGTTTAGCCCATACCAAAATGGTGGAAAGGTCCACCAAGAAAAAGATCCATTATATTTTGTCATTTTTCAAATGATATTAATGCTCAGTCAGGTTCAAGAGTTGCTGCAAAAAAAACAGCAATTCTCTTCCAATTGGGTTCTCAGCAATAAACTGAAGAGGTTGTTGGTTAGCTTCAACAACCTTTTGTAAATACTTTTGGCAAATGTTATCAAGTTGTGCACATTATGATTTGATTGTTTTAATTCTAGCCTAAAATTGATACCTGTTTTGGTTTGTTTGGCTTTTTTTTAAGGTACTCAATTTTAATTTTTAGTTCTGGACTCTTGATTATCTAAACTATTCAACCCTGTCTGGAGTCTGGATGATCAAGATTTTGATTCTACAAACAAAACTTGACCTTGAACAATATGTTCAAGTGAGTTTTGGCCCACTATGTGACCTTTTCTTATTGTGTCAAGCATGAGAATCAGCTAAAAATCACAACAATAATTTAATGATAATTATAATATTTTGGCACCTCAAAAGTGAATGGGAATAAATTCTCATAGCATAGCCAACTACTTAAAAAAATTATTTGCTTAGGAAAGAGAAGGGAAAACAAATCATGGCTCTCCAGCAAGAAATCAATCATTTTTTCTTATTATTTATAAAAAAAGCCATCTTATCATGGTATATACAAGAAAATGACTCTCTTACTTGTTCTACCATTGCAGCAAAGGACTATATCATTCACCCAGTCTGCGTGGTGTTCAAGTGATGCTATGTAACAGTTCTAGAACCAGACAAATAATAACTGTTCTTCAAATTGATATAAACTTGGCATGAACTGCAAGTCACCATGTAACCATGTAACCAATCACAAACCCCTAGCGTATGTTTTACTGAATACAATAATTGAACAGTAAACATTTTGTTATATGTGGATCTCTGACTAGAATTCAGGAATTCATTTTGACTTTGTACCCTTTGAATGGAATTAAACACTTGCCTTGCTCCACTTCCGCCCCCCCACCCTGGGGGTTCATACCAACAGGTGACCTGAGATGCCTCACACATCCCAATACAAATCACACTTCCTAAATTGAACAAGGTTCATTTTGGAGATACTGAATCATTCTTTTGATAAAAACAGCCCTAGATACCCATCGAGTGAAGATACTGCTGGGCTGGAAAAAAGACATATTGAATCTTCATCCTCCTACTTTCATTTGGTTTTAACTCAGATGAGCTTGTTTACGTTTGTAAACAAGTCTTCTTTATTTCACATTTACGAGCTATTATTTTCCACGAACAAGAACCAGAGAAAAAAGCTCTGAGTCCTTCTTCCAGCTCCAGTTTATAAGAAAAAGCAAATTATTCTGCGCCAATGTTAATATTACACAAATAAAACCACACACCTTGTCCACAATTGTGTTCCAACATCGAATGATAGCATCTCGTCCTACAGAATATAGCCGACCGGTATGTTTATCAAACTGAAGCGCCTGACCGATGCAGAGGTTCTTCTTCGTCTCGTATCACAAACGAAATTTGTGACTTTTCTCTTCGGCATGGCGTGGTTGTGAGGATGGCCATGCGAGTGGCCAGAAGGCGGCGGCATCCCTGCCGCCATCTTGCACCTCTTCCTGTCACAACAGCAATTTAGGTTCCAGTTTTCCGATTCTTGTAATCCATCCGCGGAATATCCTCTTAGACAGGAATCATTACAAATCGATGTTTTCAATCAGTAAGGTAATGATAGGAAAGGAAAAATTTTAATTTAAAGAATATAGTCTAATTGATCGTCAAAATACCAGAGATAGTTTTGTGATCTGTGTAAGCTTCATTTAGCGTCTTCTAACATCTCCCACCATGTGTAAGGGAAACCAAACACAAACTAAAGACAGTTAAGTCCCAGTCCCGTGACAATCATGTGACATTCCCGAGAGAGGTACGTTATTTCAAACCCCCGTAACATGTCTCTCGTGAGAAGTCTTGTTGCGTTTGCATTCGCATTTTTCGTGGCAGTGAGTCCACTGGAGGTAAAAAAGCAAAAATCATCGCCTCCGCACATTTTGTTTATGCTTGCTGATGATCTCGGGTGGATCGACGTAGGATTTCATGGATCAAAAATCAACACTCCAACCATTGACTCATTGGCCAAAGAAGGAGTCATACTCGACAATTATTACGTTCAACCTCTTTGTACACCAGCCAGAGGAGCACTTATGACTGGAAGATACCCCATTCACACAGGTATAGTAAATATGCCGCCGTTGCTTTGGTATTTCGCGCAAAGCAGTACTAGTTTAGCATTGCGTGACAATCACTACAAAATCTAATTGATGTAAGGTAACACTTTCTATGTTGCCCCTATGAGCCTTACCTCCCCCGAGCAAGGTGAATGATCTTTTCGGGAAAGACATTTTAATGTTTTTGAGCTTTTGCTTTCGGCTTGGGATAGGTGATAAAAAAGAAAATGATTTGCAGTGTAGTATCGGATTACCGTATTTACCCGTGTATAATACGCGCCCATGTGTAATACGCACCCGATTTTTGACCAATTTTTTCATAAAAAAAGTTTTCACAGCAAAAAAAAACGTTAATTCTTCCTACAACTGACGTTTCGCAGTGGTAAGTTTCGTTACCATTTCGAATTTCTTATCGCTTGTGATTACAGTAATACGCTACGATCGTAATGTTTATCTCGTCAGCTGTTTCTTAAATACTCTACTAAATTTATTTATGGATCGAAATTGAAAATGTTTCATCGGTAGATTATTTAACTCAAGCTAATAAAGACCAATTACTATTAGGCTTTTGTTTACTTTCTTTGTTGTGTTTTAGTAGCTTGGCCTGGGTAGGGTACCTTAAGGTGGCTGTTTATAGTATTTTACAAGGCTGTAGATATAACATATGCATAATTAATTTCTTCCTTAGCAAATGTTTGTCACAAAGCACTCGGTAGGAGGTCAGTAATAAAAGCTACAGCCTTAGACTATGTATGGAAGATTCTTTCAGAAGCTAAATGTCATTGCTATGGCAACTACGGATAGAAGTGCTTGGCTAGTTTTTTTGACCTACCTGACTTCTAGACGGTGTTTCTAGGTTTCTACGCGGTGAATTTTTTGTTTTGTTTTGAGGGAAACAGAGTAAACATCCAAGAAAATCTGTACAATAATTTTTGGGGGAATTCGCAATTTTCGTTTTTGACCCGTATCACATTAATGTAAGTATAAAATTTGATGATTTTTTTTCTTAGAGCGAGAAAAAGAAAAATCCTATCCATGTGCCAAATTTAAAAAAAAAATAACCGTCTAGAACGTGCCCAATATGCGTTTTTGGATCACTCCAAAACCCTTGTTTTCGTGACATCACCAAAATAGAAATTCTTCGAGTTACGGTACTGCGCATGCTCACGTTTCGCTTTCTTCGAACGTGATAGTTGAAAATTAGCTAAGAAGTAGAAGCTTACTTTTCCCCACTACGGCGAAAAGTATACCTGAGTGTTTTAACACTGATGGAAATGCGTTTTAACTTGTGGTTTCCTCCGCTGCTTTGTAGTGTTCAACGATCTTGGCTAAAATACGGGTTATTTTTGTCAAACGCGGGGCTTTGCTAGTTGTTTGAAGATGGAGGCAGACACAATACGCCAACAAACCCTTTTGCTCCGAACTTCTCGAAAATATTCTGAAGATCTCGACATGAAATGCCACTTCTGGCTATTTTTTCAGCAATATGTTTGCTTAATGGGAAATCCCGCGTTTGTTTGATGATAAAGAGTTCCTCGGAACGTCTGCAGGAGTTCGTAGCGACGATCAAGGTATTTCATGTCGTTTTCTGCTTACTGTGTTGTTGACATGTTTTCTATCAACATGTCCTCTGAAATGTTCAAACGTGATTCAAAGACTATTCTTCTTAAAGCTCTAACATCCTCCATTGCATCGTATGCGGGGAAAGGTTCTTGGAAAAGTGTCTGATAAATGGATTGTTGATTTAATTTAACTGTGGAACCATCCGATAAGACCAGAAGGGATGTTTATGTTTGACCAAGTTCTTTATCACAGGGAGAGTGTCAGAAAAGAAAACGTTACGACAGGAAAGTTTTTCACAAAGTTGATATCCACCTTGACGAAGAAGGGTTGGCGTATCGAAAACCTGAGAGTTGTGCTCGATTAAAACAGTATAAATATTATTATCGCTTTTCACACGCCTGACAGTTTTCTCTAAGAAGGTTAGAAAATTTTCCAATGACTTTCCAAGTGACACAGTTTCGACTGGTTGATTGTCTTTGAAAAGGGTCCTGACGTCTCTGACTGTTGGGACACTAAAACCATTTACCCTTGTAGCATGAATCTCTACATCCCTCGAAGGCAATATATAGTTGTTGAAACAGTGCAAACCTGATTGATCAACTGCTGAAAGTCGACATATTTCTGCGGTTTTTCCAGACGTGTTTGTCTCAATATCGTAAATGACGAAATTGTGAGCAGTGTTTCTGTCAAAGGGAAATTTCACCTACTTTACAGTGCTGACAACATTTCAATGAAGTTCGCAAAACATCCAAGTCCATAATTCTACTTCCATGTGGAATGCAATTTTCCTTCTTTCTTTGTTTCAGATTAAAATTCAAAACTTGTACGTTTTAATGGTAATTATATTATTAGGTTGTAACTGTAACCAAACATTTGTTGGAATTTTAAAATGAAACGTCAAAATGTTCAGGTATAATCATGTTGATGACATAATTTGCTATGAACCACCTGTGGTAAAATACAAAATTCAACAATTTTCGAGCAAAGGGAGTCTTGATGAAGCACTTGTCTTAAAACTTTTGGGTGAATTACTTGGTGCTACGTAAAGCGAAAACAAGATTTAAACCACACCTGACTTAAACGGGTTTCTTTTTTCTTCGGTGGGGACCAATCTTCGACCATTCCTTGAAACTCTTATTTCCTCTTTGCCCTCCACTCCTTTATCCCATGAGTCCTGTCGTCCATGTTTTCACTTCGAGTGGGTTTCTTTTGTGACCCGAACCGACCCTTTTCGTCACGCGCTGGTGGTTGTTCCCGTGTCGGTTGGACCTCTGCAGACACTCCAGCTTTTTTCGGTGTTTCATCGCTCATGGAACTCAAAGCGAAGCCTCCAACCGTAAAAGTGCACCGTGACCACTCTGCGACCTTCTTCGCGTACGATCACGACCGTCTTCTCTCTCTGATGTCGGCGCCATAAATACTGCGAATTGACTCCTCAGTTTAACCACGTCAGGAGAAGACGAAAGAAGCGTATTTTCAAACACATTTCTAGGCGTTTTTCGATGAAGATTTGTTCGGGACAAAAAGGAGAGCGGTAAGTGGAACGCGACTCGCGATAAAAGTGTCGCCGCCATGGTTATTTTGTTTTTTCTTTAAATACTCGCGCGCTCGCGCCATTCGTACCCATGCTTCGCACGCCGAAAAAAAACTATATAGAGCCACCATAAATTTTCTTTTGATGATAGTTGGATAACATTAGGAGTGTTTCACATCCCCCCTAGAGTTCTGTGGCACAGCGAAGAACATCAACGTTTGTTGAAAAGAAAAATATGGAATTGTTTAAAGGTGTGCGCGAAAAATAAACCAAATTTGAATTTGTCCATAAATGGGTTGTTATGACTAGTGCACCTTAGAAAGCAAAATAAAGTATGAGGTCTGCATAAAACAAATACTCTTACCTAAGAAGGTATCACTACCACACCGGCAAAAACTGTAAAACAGTCCTTGGCGCGGATCTTGTTTCGTAAATTACTGTTTCAGGGATCTGAATATCAGTACTTTAGTGTTAAAGCTATTAAAAAAAATAAAAGAGAAAAATAACAAGTTGTTGTTATAATGAGGGCCTTTCCGCACCAGCGACAAAGTTATTAATTCAGACAAATTTTCTGTTATCACCAACATTTTACAAGTGCGGATGGTTTGTTACGACTTGACAAAATTTGGCCGAGGTGGAAAAATCTTCTAACACACCGCCGACAAAATTTGTTTCGGTTTAAACTTTGGCGAATCGACTAAACAAATAAACCGTGATAAACTTGTCCATCAAACCGTGATAAACTTGTCAATCAAACGTGTAATTGAACTGAGATCAGTTTACCACAGAGGCAAAAATTGTCCTTTGCTGCAAAATCCCCGAAAATAGACGTCGCATTGGAAACTTCACGATTTTTTTAAAATTTAAATGATATTGAAAAAAGCTGGCGAATCGCGCAATGTCTTGTGGTTGACTAAGATCCTTTGAAGACCTTTAAAGGGTAGGTTTAAAGAAACTGTGGTGCTGCGTCGCTGGGAGTTATAAGAAGAGATTTTGGTTTTATCAAATAAGTCGATGATTAAATTGGCCACCGTAAAGAGTTTCTAAACCTGACGTTTTCAGCGTCAGCTCTTAATTCGTCTGTGCAAAACAACAGTGCGAAGGAGACCAGTGTGAGAGCCGGCTGCAGATAGAAGTTACTTTAGCATTGAGCCAGTAGTCGGTCTATTTACTTGCCAAATCATAAGTAGAGGGGGAGGGTGCATCATGATTAGCTTATATGTTGTCAGATCATTTACGTTTTTATCCAACTCTTGCAGGACTTCAGCATGAAGTGGTTCACATCTCAAATCCATTTGGATTGCCATTAGATTTTCAGACCCTTCCAGAACAGTTAAAGAAAGTTGGTAAGCCACAGCCTTCCAAGATCCGGCCCTTCAATTAAAAGAATGAAAAGATTTTTTAATTCCAAATGATATTTATTTTAAAAAACAATTTTTTCCAAGAAAGAAGCCCTTCACACCAAACCGTAAAGGCTGATCAACTTAAATGGGAGCCTTACCCGACACCCATTTCGCGTTGCTTTCTGTCTATGTTCTTCTCGATTATTATGGCGTTTTGTTTATACCTCATTCTGCGCAAATAAATCTTCAAAATACTTCAATAATTCAATTTACAAATGGGGTGTCTTTCTTAAATTTTTTTCTGTCAGGTTACGCGACTCATTTGGTTGGCAAGTGGCATCTTGGTTTCTACAAATGGCCTTATGTTCCAACCAACCGAGGTTTTGACTCCGCTTATGGATTCTGGGATGGTTCTGAAGATCATTATGATCACACACGTGACAAAGTGGTTGATTTTCGCAACGGAACCGAACCTGTTTTAGACCTGAACGGAAAATATGCAACATTCGAATATGTCAAGGTCTAATAGTTGATATTTCCACGTAACTATGGTTTATAACGCAACATTTGTTAGACTTAGGCGGTAAATTACGATTAGTCGATGCAAAGACCCGTCGTGGAGGACGGTGAGGTCTATAAGGCCATATCTTCTCACGGCTGCTATGACATAAATCAACTATGAGTTTGATTCTCCTATCAGACGGGGTTCGAATTCATCGCCGGTAACCTCCTAGTAGAGTGCTTCAGACCTCCCACGAAGTTTGCTATTGCCCAATTAAAGTTATACAAGTTATACATAGCACTTCTACAAAGCAACTCCTTCTCTCCTACCTACATCCTGAATGCATATTTTACCTTATACGGTTGTTTTTATTTTATGATTTCATCAGAGGATAGAGGAGATTTTGGATCAACATGACCCAAAACAGCCCCTGTTCCTGTACATGGCCTTCCAGAATGTTCATGATCCCGTCCAGGCACCAGAACAGTATGTGGACAAATTCTCGTTTATTCATCAAAAGGTGCGCCGAGTGCATGCTGGAATGGTCGCTGTACTGGACGAAGCTGTTGGCAACATCACTAAAATGTTTAAAAGGAAAGGGTGAGTTTCGTATCAGTTCCCTTGAAGGTTTGATGTTTTGATTCTATTGTGAGCTTGAGCAGCCATTATCTTAGATTCGTGCTATCACAGTACTGGGCAAGACTCTTATTACATGAGGATCTCTTTGGGTTTTCTATATGCAAAGATTACGGCAGCCGTGATAACTCTGTTGATTTGAAGGATGAATACAAGCGTTTGTGATCTTCATTGTTCTTGTCCAGGCTATGGGAGAACACTTTAACAGTCTTCAGCACTGATAATGGTGGATCACCTCCGCATGGCGGATATAACTGGCCTCTTAGAGGAACAAAACATACCTTATGGGAGGGAGGAGTGAGAGGTGCTGCTTTTGTCCACGGAAAAATGTTAGAAAAGACCGGCGTGAAATGCGAAGGACTTTTACACATCAGCGACTTCTTTCCTACTCTCATCAACCTTGCAGGTGTGGTTATCTATGACTTCATTTCCACTTCTCTGATTATCCCTCACTTGAGGGTGTGTCTTTTCCATTTAATTTTGAAGATTGTTTAAGAAAACTAACTCTATAAGAAGTTAGTCCGTGGAAATAAGACTCCCGAACAAACATCTCGTATGGAACATAATGCAGAAAGGCAAGTTATCCATTAAGTTACAAACGTAGCGAGAAATGGAGCGAATATCATAATTGAACATCTTTCGTCATAATGTTTGTTAGATTTGTTTACTTTACTCTTTTAGAGAATTAGTCGTAATACCTGAGAGTTAATTTAGTAAATAGTGTTCTTGCCTCATTTCTTTTTCCCTTTCTCCTCTATTGCCTTGTCTTTCATGTGTTTGTTTGTGAAAACCTTATAAATAATATTCTTATCATTCTGGTTTGACCACAGGTGGTTCGTACGATGCAAAACATCCTATCCCCATTGATGGCTTTGATGTGTGGAGCACTTTGTCACGTGGAGAAGCTTCTCCTCGAACAGAAATCTTGCTTAACATCGATATTCCACCTTCTGGGACAAGTAAAATGTTGGGAGTCGACTGGCAAGGAATGGCTCTTCGGAAGGGAAGCATGAAGCTTTTGATGAATGTTAAAAATATCACCTGGTTTAAACCACCCGAGCTGGGCGGAGTTCCAGTTGATGTTGTTTTGTCTAAAGGGTTTCTTAAAGAGGAGACAAATGAAGAGATTCTGGAGCAGTTGAGGATCTATTACATGGTCAGTGCTGTAATATTTGAATCGTTTTTCCCTCACCAGTACCTCGAAATCACTACCCGAATAACAATAGCAATACTTAATCAACCCTCAAATATGTTTATGCAAATCACTTCGTATGCCAGAACTTCTACATCGAATCCTTATTAAAAGTTATTTATATTGGAATCTTACAGGGAAATGCGGACCTTTTGGACGTTGTACTTTATAACATCACAGCTGATCCTGAAGAGAGACACGACCTCAGCACTGAGTTACCTGATGTTCTGAAGGAGATGAAAGATAGAATGAATTATTACCTAAACACTACAGTTCCTGCCGCCTTTAAACCTGCTGACCCAAATGCACTAAAAGAGGCTCGTAAGAATGGTATTTGGGGACCGTGGATGTAGATCGGAGCTGGTCGCATTAAGCACGTCCACAGTAAAGAGATAGGAAACTGTTTGATTCAAATAGGTATTTTTACATTTGTAGAGTATCAAAGACAAACGTTGTTTTTCCTTACAGTTTTATTGATTCCAAGTCACTTTGTGAATGGTATCCCCAGTTTTACAAGCCATTACATTGTTAATAGCACATGTGAGTGAGTTTTAGCAACTGTTTTTTAATAGCATGTCTTAAAACAAGATTATCGACAGTAAATGTAATAATGGTGGGGAAGACAAAAGTGACAAGAACGATTCCGGAGTCACCCGATTTTTTGACTAGCGGTAGTTAGAATCAAATTTGTACTTTGATGTCATGGAAACCACAATAAATGCCTTTGTCTAATTTATTCCGTTCTATTGCACTAACTTATTCAGTGGCTTTGTGTGATGCTGTTGCCGGTACTATGAATTAATGTGACGTAGTTGTTGCTTTCGTCATTATCCACTCTTGGATGGAGAGTGAAACTGTTTTAGTAAAATATCCTTTAAAAATGAGCGCGGAGGTGGACAGACGCGATGAAGCAGCCCAGTTAAGTTTCTTCCAGCGTCTGTCCTCGGTCTTGTTTTAATTACTTGTCTGGTAGGCTACCTACTGTGCGAAAAACTCATCCACACCCCAGACGAGCTTTATCATTAGGTATCTAAGATTGGGCCAATGAATCAACCTGTTTCTAGAATCTTCTCTTCCGGTGCAACTTAAAGACTCCTCTTAAAATCCACGATAAAACTTTTCTAATACCTGCAGCCGGTTTTAGTCTCCTTGGTTACAGCTCGGTGTCCGAAAATTGATGTCTTTTCAATCCCGGTAACATGTCTCTCCTGAGAAGTCTTGTTGCGTTTGCGTTCGCATTTTTCGTGGCGGTGAGCCCACTAGAGGCAAAAAAGCGGAAATCATCTCTTCCACACATTTTGTTTATGCTTGCAAATGATCTCAGGTGGAGCGACGTTGGATTTCACGGATCAAAAATCAACACTCCAACCATTGACTCGTTGGCCAGAGAAGGGGTTATACTCGACAATTTGTATGTTCAACCGGTCTGTACACCAGCCAGAGAAGCACTTATGACTGGAAGGTATCCCATTCACACAAGTATAGTTAATGTGCCGCTGTTGCTTTAATATTTCGCCTATAACACTACTACTTTGGCATTCAGTGACAATCGCTACAAAATCCCACTGACTTAGAGTAAAACCCTGATACACCTTCAATAGTACCCTACCAAGTCTTCTAAAACAAGGTCAATGATCTTTTCTGAAAAGACATTTTAAGAGTCTTTAGATGTATCGGCTTTTTTCTTTAGGCGAGGGAAAGGCTATCCGAAAAAAAGAAAAAAGATTGCAGCACAATATTGGGAAGCATGGCCTGGGCGAGGCACTTTTTAATTTTCATTTGATGATAGTCGTATGACATTAGAAATGTTCGAACAATCTGCCGAGAATTTCTGAGGTACAGCGAAGATTATCAACGCTCGTGAATGAGAGAGAGATTGAATTCTGCAAAGATGCGTGTAAAAGAAAGTTATTATTTTAATTTGTCAATAAATGGGTCGTTATAATCAGTGGCACCTTTGAAAAGAGAATAAAATATAGGGTTTGTATAACACAAAGGTTCTTGCCTGTGATTATGTTACGAGAGAATTTTCTGAAATATTATAAATGCATATCACGAGAAAGGTTCAGAAACCATGCCAGCCACTTAATAATATCACAGAACAGACTTACATTAGACATACATTACATGAGTGATGAGTAATGTTATAGATAAAGAGATGTTATAGGTTTACAAATACACGTGCGCTTTTCCTTAAGTGTGTGGGAACAGGGATTTTGATTAGTTATTGCATTAACTTATACATGTAATTTAAACCTCTAATACACTCTGTTATCATTCTGTTGACAACAGTTTTCTTAGCAGTAGTTCTGCCAAAAAACAACATGCTGGCGATTTCTTTTCGCCTCTTGGCCGTTATTACTTCCAGAAAAGAATTTTTCCGTTTGTCCGTTCCTTTGTTCGAAAGTCCGTTCCATTTTATACTTTCTTTGGCTAAGATGGGACACTGTGGGCATTTATGGACGGCGACATAAGTCGGAACTTAAAAGTAAAGCAAGTTTTCGAGCAAACTTGCACTTTACTTATTAGAACAGTTTTTTAAAGAAAGACTAGGATCGTGAGAATTTGCTTCGAAGAACATGCTTGCCTCAAACGTAACACCAGAAACTCGTGAAAAGAGGTAAATGGAAGAGTGTAACGCAGCCTAAGACCTCCTGAAAAATGTCTACTTGGCTCCATTTATGAAGCTTAGGTACGGCCATTAGATGCGTTAATTACCGGAAGGACTCGGAAGGAAAGTCATTACACTAAATGGTTTTAAAATTCTTGAAGTGAATTAAGGCGCCGGCCACGGTGATTTGTCTTCCAAAATATCTATTTTTGTCTATTTTTGTCCTTGCGAAAACTCAGCTAAATTATTTTCACCCATATTAGCGTTTTCACACTATTTTCAGCTATCCACATTAGTGCGTTCTTATTTTTATCAAATCCATATTTTTAATGCACTTCCGTCTATCGTCCACATTAAAAAACGTCATAAAACTGAAACGAAAGCATCAGTGTGTGATGTTGTTCTTCACGAGAGAGTTTGCAAAACCCCAGTCTTACCAGTGTACATTGTAAACGAAGTGTTTTGAAAACGATGCGTTTTCAAAAGACTTTTGAAAGCGTTTCTGTGTCTCCCTTATCGTCAGCCTGTTACGTTGTTTTTAGAACTGATATCTGCGCAGTGAGCGCAGAGGCGTTTAATCACGCGTTTTATTTTAGAAAACGCAATGATATTGATGGAAGTCACTAAAAGGAGGGTTCAAGTTGTAATTTTTCTGCTGTAAAGATCATTCATACTAGCTTTAACAGGTTTTGTTTTACGCTCTCTGAGGCATACTCAAGATTTCAAACTCAGGGAATGTTACAGATCAGGAGAGGCGAGCGGTCTAGGAGCACTTGACCTTGAAGTGATTCTGGTTTCACTGTAGTAGCGCCCTCAATATCACCTAAGCCTTGGTCTACTTTGAAGTCAAATCAAGCGGATCTTATAAAAGATTTAGCGATACCACGTGTAAAGCCATCACAGTCACCATTTTAGTCCGCCTTTTCTAAAGAAACCATGGACCTGTATTCAGTGAAAAATTCTCGTTAAAGAACGCGGACATTGGCTTTTTCTGTGCCCCAAAACATTTCTCAGGCGGTCACTTTATGCTGCTATTTTAAAATTTGTTGTATTTATAGGAAAAATGTAAATCCCTTAGACCGTGTCTACTCAATGCTCTTTCAAACTTCCTTTGTACATGATTAAGCTAAATTCGACGATGAGGAATGTCAAGCCACAAATATCAGAATGAGAAACGTCTGTACCGGCTGTCTCCAATCGCGTTCGTCAACGAGACCCCCAGTTTAACATCTAAAATTGCTAAATATGTCTCTTAAACCACAGGCAGACCACACCATGTGTTTGCGGTTAATAAGTGATGACGTGAGAGGAGCAGAATCTTTGATGGTTATAAAAAAAAGTTCTGAAAATTGAATGTCTCCATAAAGTTAAATGAAATTTTAATCGACGCATTTTTGGTATTTCTTCAACTTCATAGGCCATTTGAAGCCACTTTTTACGAAATTACCCTTGGCCGGAGATTGTTAAGAGAAGAAAGGAAGTCTCCTTTCGTGGTCTGCCTGTGCTTAAACAAGCGAAAAAGAGCACGCAAGTGAAACACGGTTTCTAGGCACTGATTACACGACAGTTAAATAATGCCACTCGGGAGTCACAAGATTGCTGATTGGAGGAACATGCTGGAACTTGAAATTAATGAGCCTTCATGAGGTGACTGAGGTTCAAAATAGCTATTAGCCAATGCAATTTCATACATGACTCGAGGAGATTTTTTACACTGATGTGGAATGCGCTGGATAACATAATGTAAATAATCTTTTCCCAACAGTATTTTTAGAAAAAGGATTATTCGCCCGGTCTTAACACCATTTAATGCAGTTTGTCGGAATTTGCCAGTTGCCACAGCTGCCGGTGAAGTTGTGAAGAAATGCTCGTTGTTTATTTATCATGAGGGGAAAATTAATGTTTGGTTTATTTGGGAGGCAGTCCCTCTGTGAGTGAAAAATTATGTAAATCCGTGACAAATCATCTTTGTTGACCACATAGATTGCAAAATAACGGAGGTGTTCTTAAAAGCATTACGCAATTTGACAATGAGTTTGAGAATGCATAAGAATAATCAGACGGCTGCCAAATGGAACTTATGAAAGTTTACTTATCAAGTGACAGTTATCATACGGCCATTACTTCTGATAGTGTCTGATGTCACTTGCACAGTGAAAGCGGAACGATAGAGAGCCTGAATTGAATGAACCGTCAGCCGAGTTTTACTGCGATGGTCAACACCCCAATTCTTAAGAGTGCTTCGAGAATAATGTTAGACCATGGTTTAACGGGATCTTTATCTGTACGTACTGCATGAAAAACGACTAAAATACACGATTCGTTGCAATTTTTGTTTCATGTTCCGTTGCCAAAACCAATTTTTCTTCGAGAGAGACCTCATACTCTCTTGTTCGTTATCTTTCTCAAATCTGTGAAGTATTATTTCATTTCGTCTTTGAGTTATACAGTATAGGCACGACTGACTTTAGGGCTTCCAACAATCATATTATAAACATTTTTTAAAGAAATTCAGATTAGAATTACTGTCGATCTTCTTCCATTTGTTATTGAACACAAAACGTGACGTTAACTGAAAAAGTTCAATGACTAAAACAGCTTGAGATAAAGTCCAACGCTTTTTTTATTGTTACATTCCTTGCGAATTTATCTGGCTGAGCGTAGGATCAACTCAGTATCTCCTCAAAGTTGAGTTTGCATTTGCCCGATTAGATAAATCATCTCACCATCTCATAACATCTATATCTGTAATTAAAATTTTGTTCAACGTCAATAAATTCGACAGGTAAAGGTAATTTCATCGCGCACGTCTCTGATAACATTGCTTTTACAAATGACGGTAAAATGGAAAGGTGACGTTTGAACTCAAAAAAAACGAATTAAGCCTGAGGAAATTGTGTCAATGATAGAACTGATAACAGCAGTCATTGAAAAGGCTCCCCTTCATAAGGTACTCAGCTTGTCTAAAACTGTCTCTGGCGTTAGCAGGGGAAAGAATGAATCCAACGGCCGGATTAAGTTTGGAGGAGAGAAATTCTTCCATTTCTTCAGATCAGTGCTTTGTCTTGCCAGATCCAAGCTTTAACACAGTAATGGATCGTCACACGACGAACCTTGTCACAGCCATTATAAACGGCTTATGTTCACCTTTCGCCGTTGTCGCCAATTTCCTAGTAGTGTTTGTGATCGCACGAAACGGCGGCCTTCACTCGCCGTCCAACCTTCTTTTGGCCAGCTTGGCGTCCTCTGACTTCTTGGTCGGTCTACTGGTACAACCATGCTACATTGTGTTCCGCTTACAGGAAAACATTTTGCATTTTGTGCCCTGTCTGTTTAGAGTGATTTATTCCGAAAGCTTCTGGGTGTGTTATGGAGTGTCGTTTCTGACACTAAGCGCCATCAGTTTTGAACGCTATATTGCGCTGCGCCTACATCTTCGCTACAAAGAGCTGGTTACTACACAGCGCGTTTTAAAGCTGGTTGTCAGCCTCTGGGTTTTGGAAATTACTCTGACTTCCTTGGAATGGATCTGGAAAAGTGGGCATTTGCGGAAAATTCACGCTTTCCTCTTACTTATCTGTCTCTTGGCCACCTTTGGCACACATATCAAAATATTTTGGATTCTCCGTCGACATCAGCGTCAAATAAACAGCTTCAGTCACATGCCACCAAAGAGGAATCTTCAGCGCCAAACAAGACTCGCAGTGAATGTCTCGTACATCGTTGTAATCTACATAACCTGCAACATCCCAGTATTACTCATCATGGCGTATCTTTTCGCTGGAGGACATCTCGACAATTTTAATATTTGCAGCTGGACTGAAACTATAGCGTTTTTAAATTCGTCGATTAATCCTGTCATCTGTTGTTGGAGGAACAGAGGGATACGAAAAGCCGTCTCAGCGAAGATCGTTTGTTTGAATAAAACATTGACTAAAATGGAACTTGGCAATACATCCGTTGCGACGAAGGGCAATAAAGTGAGATTGTCAGCTTATGTCATCCAGAGGAAATGAAGGTGAAGAACTCAATTAAAAAGTTGAGAGATATTACGAGTTTTGCAGGGCGTAATTACAACTTGGAATGTTTAAGTTAATTTCGATCGAGAATCGTAAAGACAGAACCAAAGTAATAAAAAAATAGTCAGTAATTAAGTGGTAATATTTCAAGGAGCCAAAATTAATTCCACCCTTTTGAAACCTAACGCCAAACAGCAATGTCGTAAATTTCTTAAGGCACTTACTAGGATGAATTTGACCAACAATCAAATATTTCTTGATTTCGCGATCATCTCATTTATTTTCGTGACCTTAATATTGATTAAAGGGTAATGTAGTAATGAGATATTATATGCTTGTCACTCTTAAGGATTAAACGGTTTAAGAAAGTACGAGAAACGTACTGAAGGGCGGGAAAACGCGAGTGATCCAGTCGCTTTTAAGTTCTTTACGTAATTGGTCGAGATAACAGCGTGTGTTTCCTACGCCAATCATCGAACGATATGGCGCAAAACCTATGTAATTGGTGATTGCATTTAATATTCAGCCGAAAAAAGCTAGATATTCTTCATCTGATGTTAGATAATATCACATGAAATTTATTTGTGGCGTTTGGAGTCGTGTTAATGCGCCAAAAAACTCTCATTTTCGTGTTTTATCACCTGTCACGTTTTTAATAAATTCTTAACAACACTTTCTAAAAGTACTGCATATGCTTGGTGTTTAACAATAGGCTGAATCTAAATTTCACAACTTCCTCTGTCAAGCATAAAAAACAGTATTGTATGACTAGTATTACTCTTCAGCCTTGATATGACATTATTCATCTATATATACTCGAACTCATTCACGAAGGTACAATCTTTTTTGTACAATACAGTCGAACCTCGATTATCCGAACATCGATTAACCGGACTTTTTCTCTGGTCCCGCTTTTTTCATGAATATTAATGACATTAGATATTAAAAACTTTAGGAGGTAGAAAAATTCAGAAATTATGTTAAAAGTCAGGAAAATTGCGTTTAAAACGGCGCATTACACGCTCCGCTTTCGAAATATCGAGCACTCGGAGACAAAAAGAGACGAAGTATTCTAATGCGTTCAGCTGAATTTTGATTTGTTCAGTATTGTTTTTTGTTGCTAAGCTGAGCGTGGGTTATGTAAACACACGAGACGATCATAACTCAAAACGACAACATGTCTACGAAGCGAAAGCGATGTGTTGAAGCAAACTTTTAGAATTAAAAATGTACTATCTTTATCTCTTTTGTTTACATTGTCTCATTATTATTCATATTTTCGATTATCCGGACTCTCGATTATCCGGACTATTTACCCCAGTCCCACCGAGTCCGGATAATCGAGGTTCGACTGTAATATAAACTTACCAAACAATAAGAACACTCCAAATCTATAGTAGACTTAAAAGCTTCAGGTTCCCTTTTTAATATAGAGTTTCACGCTAAGAACAACTCCTCTTGCCGTCACTGCAAACGAAGTTGTTGTTCATGTGGTACACTCTTGTAAATATGTATGTATTTCAGTTCCAAATTGCATTGTATATGTTTTGCACAATATTATGCATGGAAATAAACGAATGCGTATTTAAAGAATACAAAGTAAATGAAACAAGCAATCGAAAGAAGTAAAAATTGACTCTTAAATTAAGGCGAGAGTTTATTGCTTGACGCTATTTGGTCCATTGATCAAACTGATGACAAATGTCGAAGCCTAGGTCATAAGACAGAATTCTGACAAGTTAGAAGGGAGAAACGTTTTCATAAGGCTAAATTTAATTTGCACCTTTGAAATTGTGCGTTCAGACCAATAACTTCTCAAAATAAATACACTTCATAAACTCTAGTACGAGACGAATTGACTTCGAGTATGAAAAGAAACAAAAGAACAAATTTTATTCCCTCTTCAGTTCGAAATTTTACCGAAGAATTTTCTTTTAGTGAATGAACAGAAAAAAAAGTTTGGATGTTAATTGTATTTCAATATTCGCACTAAAATTCATACCATGGTTTTAAACACTCTCTTATTTGTTTTGTTGCTGTGCCATTTATTTCAGCTGTTCATTAAAAGAAACAAAGCTTTTCACGCATATGCTAATGCAACCTTACCATCGCGGAAAACATATTGAAATGACGACCACTGTCAAGAAGTTAATAACCTGACTTCAAACCTTTTGGTCAGAAATTTTGGACATTGAGACAGCATCTCAATTTTACGAAAAGCATGCTGGTTTGTTAGTGTGGTATGGAAATTACCATGTCGTTCTAACTTCGAAGCTTAGATACTGACGCGGATGATCCATAAATGGGGTTGAATCAGTCGGAGGAGTGTTTCTTTCTTGTGGATCCAGAGTTCCATAATGTTCAATACCGCTATTCCACCAACTTTGCAACGAGTATCATCAGCGGCATATTTTCTCCCGTTGCTGTCACCGCAAATTTCGTCGTTCTTTATGTAATTTTCCGCGCTGCATGGCTTCGAGATCCTTCCAACCTACTCTTGGCCTGCTTGGCCGCCTGTGATATGCTGATCGGTGTTATTGTCCAGCCCAGCTATGTCTCATTCCGGCTGAGTGAAAACAGAGACCATTTCGTGCCATGCTTTGTAAGAATAATCTACTCGACGTCATTTTTTATCTGTTACGGAGTGTCTTTTCTGACGCTTAATTCAATAAGCTGCGAACGCTACATCGCCTTGACAATTCATCTTCGTTACAAAGCCATCGTTACCAAACGTCGCCTGCTACTAGTCGCCGCTGTAATATGGGTCTTAAACGCCTCACTGACTTGCCTTCAATTTGCTGGCATCAACGACATCGTGAGAACAATTCATTTAACAATCTGGTTTGTATGCTTGTTCACTTCAGGTCTACTGCAGTTTAAAATCGTCGGGATCGTTCGTAAGCATCACGATCAAATCCGACGACAAGAACACCAGTTTAACTTGAACGCGAATAGTTACCGACGCCAGTTAAAACTTGCTACCAGTATAGCTTATATCGTAGGGATTTATATTTTTCTTAACCTTCCAGTTCTTGTAGTAACGACCTACCACCAAATAGTGAGAGGAAATTTGAGTACCCTGAATTATTACAGCTGGGCAGAGACGGTTGCTCTTTTGAATTCGTCTCTAAATCCTTTTATTTGTTGCTGGCGGAGTCGAAATATAAGGAAGGCAATTTTTAAACTCGTGGCAACATGGATAACATGTAAAACTTCCAGCAAGGGAGGAGATGAAGATGTTGTCCATAACGGTGTAAAAAATTCAAGAAAGTATGAATTTGGTTGTCATCTGAATATGAAGCCACTTCGACTTTAAGAGCTCAAATGTGAATTGGGAAGATAAACTGCAATAAATTCATAGCGAGATTCTTGAATTGATTTTTATTCATACAAAAAAGAAAAAAAGTTCAAAAAGGAACCTCTAAAATGGTAAAATATTGCAAAGTGTTAACCGTTTATGTACAAAGGACATTCTTTTAAAACAAACAACTCTACTTGTTTAGATTAATATGTTTACTTACACTGACCGGTGTATTTGTTTATGGAATTGTATTTAGGAATAAATTTTATTTGAATTTTATCTCTAGGTTTTGTTGAACTGAGTGATTCAAGATCTCAAAATGTCCCATATTTCAACATGATTCGCAGGTCTCTAGAGACAACGGAGCAAAAATCAGGCCATAGAAAGTTTTCCTTCGCCGACGTAATACGGAACATGAGAGGAAAATTTTCAGAGGATATGATATGGTCAATTAGAGCCATTTATCTCATTTTCCATCAATAATTTAACAGCTTTCAATTTTCTTTTTCGAATTTATCTTATGCAAATATTTCGATCCTTTTGCTAAATAATGAACTACATTTGGCTCCTTTATGCTCGATGCTTTGTTGGGAAATTTATCGGAAATCAATGCATAATTTTATGGCTACTATGCATTGGTAAGTTTCTAGATGAATTCGGACCCAAAAACAGAGCTAAAGTCTTTGTCATGTCTGTAATTTGGGATGTAGTGTCTATAAAAAAACTTGAAGATAATTATTTAGGGAACTTTTCGTCTCCATTATCGGATAAATCGTTATTCGAGACGATTATGACTATCGATGGTTCTTGGCAACGTCTGAATCTTACTAGAGAAACGTCTTTGTCTGATAATGTAGTGTTGGACAAATATCTGGGAATTTTTCTCTCCTTTCGACAGGTGCAAAGTTCCCTGATCCCCTTGCGAATTAGCTTCACTCTCCAAAGGCATATTATTGGGTTAACAGAGGAGTTAAAAAACGCAGCTGTCTCGGCCCAACTGTACAAATCGTAGGTATTTATATCAATGTGAACAATTTGATGGACGGTAGTGATGAGAAGGACTGGAAGATTGAATGCCAAATAAACTGTAACAATGCATGCGATGTTTGCTGCAAACTTTACTTGCATGTGAGTGTGATTCGGAAGATAAATTTGAGGATAAGATGATTGAAGTCTCTTGATTTGCTGCTGATGGTAGCGAATGATTGGGAGGATTCTCAACTGGCTTACAACCGCAGCTATTAATAAAAGCAACCATGAGCCAAGGTGAATGCCTCTGGCCACCTCGGTATGGGCCCACTGCAGAAGTGTCAGTAAGATGTTCGCCAACCAAATGAGAATTATAAGCTTAAAGATTCTTGACAAACGTATTAGATGCGAGTACTTTAGCGGAAATAGCAGTGCAAGGAGTCTTTCCCAGCTAATGACACATAAAGTAACAAGAGAAACGCCATAGCACACGAAAAACCCGGTGGAGTAGAACAACCGTAAAACGCATGGGACAGACCTGTGCTGGTTCTCTATTAATCTGAAGGCAACGTAACTTGGCTGAACAAGCAAACCAACGAGAAAGTCGGAAGCAGCTAAACATCCTAGCAACACGTTCAAGGGTGTCCGAAGAGATATCTTTCTGCTGATAACCAGGATGATGAGAAAGTTTGCCGCTACACCGAACGGCGACAACACTGCATTTATAACACCTGTTACAAGATTAGTAGTAAAGCGTTCTGCTGCTTTGTCGAATTCTGGATCAGGCAAAATCAACACGCAAAAGTCCTTCCCAAGAGGACGGAAATCCGAAGAAACCGTTGTTGACGAGGCGTTCGTGATGTTGGCCATGTTTTTCTCAGTGACTGTCATCAAGCGCTTTTAAAAAAAATGTTAAAACAGCTGATTTAGACCAACTTCAAGAAGACTTGCCATCTTTTCTTCTAATGTATTCATCTACTTCTTACCCAAGGTGTTCAATAGCACTTAGGTAAACATGTCATCGGCGTAGTTAACGAATACTTTGCGGGTGAAAATGACCTGCCGTGCTACTGGTTATCAAATGCAAGACTTCTTTTCTATGGGTGATTTAAAATGTTAAAATTTAATGAAAATTTCATCGTGAATATTTTTTTAAAAACTGTTGTGGTGTAATAATAAATAAAAAAACCATTATTTAATAGTCAAGCCCAAAATACGTGGGTAGTTTGTTTGGTTGGGATCAAAAGAGTTTTTTAGTTGAACTTGACAGGCATTGCTAAAAATATTGACAAGCGAGAGAAATTTTGATTATGGAAGGCCTTGAGAATAATAAATTACATATAATATTCTACACGAATCACAAAATTAACATCCCGGAAAAAAAGAATGGAAAACAAAATCACTCTGTTAAAAAAAAAAAAAAAAAAAAAAAAAAAAAGCAAAAGAAGCAAGGAATAACTTTGAGGAATTATCCTATCTATTTCTCAAAGTCGTGAAATCTCTTGACCAGTTCTAATGCATGTTTTATTAACACTGCAAATAATAAATATTTTCCATAATTGAGTGGGTTGCTCGAAGTTGGCAAAACATCGATACTCAAAGCAGATCAACATTTGCGAAGGTTCAATATCGGTTAGTATCGTATCTACTTTAGTAAATGGCATCAATTTGGGCTAAACATGACTCTTAATGGAAAAAGGAAAATCTAAGCTGGACAGACGGCGAGAAAAATCCCGTGTAAGCTTACAAAAATGTTTAACCAAGATCATGAATAACTCCTACATGTGAAATACTTGTAAAGTACTGAAAAATCTAAGAAGGATTTCTATCTTAAGCGCGTTACAAATTATTATTTTCGTAGTTACAAAATTCAATACGGAGAATATTTTTGAGCATTGGTTTATCTTTGAAAAACTCTCATTTTGAAAAAATTTGTCTATCATCTTCCAGATGTCTAAGTTCCCAGCACTTGCCACTTTAATTTACCGCGTGAATAACCTGTGTTAACTAACTAAACATGTCTAGAGCCGTTCTATTTAAATCTGAAGGAAATTATTATGAATAAAAAGGAGTTCCGGCAAAACTTTCTAGTCAACCTTGTGCTTCTCCTCAGGCTTTGCAAAAATAAAACGTAATTTTGCGTAAGTATCCAAGGAAGTCCATTTGTTGAATTTTTATCCAAAGTTTACCTAAAATTTATATCGCTATTGTGCGTGTTGTTGTAGGATTGGCCACCTTCGCTTTCCCAAGCCCAAATTATTTTAAAATTGCAATTATTCATTGATTTAAAATGAGTGGTGTACAATTTTAGATAAACTTCCAGTATACCAGATTTTACCAAAAGATTGAACAAATACAAAATTTAGAACTTAATTTTTTAAAAATTACTTTAAAAACCCTAGATCGAGGAAAAGGACGCAAAATATATTTTTATATCTTACGTGTTTACCGAACCCACTAATGCACCGTCATCGTAAGCTGTTGACAGCAATTACTGCGTTGGCTGTGAGTTGTGGCCCACCGATTGCCAAATTTAAGATCGAATTAAGAAGTTACCAAATCCATTAGGATTTTCAGTCTTATTTTTAACCTAGCTGTTCTTTATTCTTTATAGGGAAGTACTCCTAATGAGTGAAATCTACCTTTCTGGGCATTTGTAAAAACTTTCAACAGATTGGCTAAATTTTAACCTGGTATGAAATTATCCAATTGATCTCTCTTCTGTTAGACGCACAATGACAGGTGATGGACGCTTTCCCTAGTAATTCTTGCCAGTACTTTCCTTTCATTTGAAATTTGCATTAAAAAACTTATGTGCTAGTTTTGAGCCGTGGAGCGGTTAAAGCTCGTAGGCGTCTCACTTCCATCGACTGCAAAAAAACAAAAGGATAGCTCTCGACACGCCAACACAGTCGACGGGGAGCTATATCTGTTGTTAAATACAATACCGATTGGAGAAATCATCACTGAATAAGTCAAAATCGTTAAAAACACCTGCATTGTTTTACCTAAGGAGAGGCAAACAAAACCGTGTGACATGGAATTCTCCGCAGCAGAACAAAATCTCACAACCGTTCCTCCTTCGATTGGCTCAACCAAAGATAGTGGTTGCTTTCATCTTCCAGATCCAAAGTTTGACGAGTTCTACCATCGTAGAACCGCTAACCTAGTGACAGCTGCAATGAACGCGATTTTATCGCCGTTTGCTGTGGCAGCTAATTTCCTGATGGTTTTCATTATCTGCAAAACGTCTTCTCTCCATTCACCACCGAACTTGCTGCTAGCCTGCCTTTCCATATCAGACATTTTTGTTGGCCTCGTTCTGCAACCCAGTTATGTTGCGTATAGACTGCTAGAAAACCAGCATGGATTTGTCCCTTGTTCCGTCAGGATGTTATACTCAACAGGATTCTACGTGTGTTATGGTGTGTCGTTTATGACGTTATGCACCATTGGGTGCGAAAGATTACTTGCTCTGCTCTACCATCTCCGATACCCTCAAATCGTCAGCCAGGATCGTGTAATGAAAGTAGTTTCATTATTATGGTTTGTTAATATATCCTTAACTTTTCTGCAATGGGCTTATAACTATACTTTTCGAACAATTCATCTTGGATTGTGGGTTGCATCCCTTCTCATCGCGGTTGCCACCCAATGTAGAACTATTCCTATAATAAGGTATCACCAGAGGCAAATTCGAAATTTAAACCAGACGCATTGGCGCGGTCGCCAAATGCAAGTCAAGCTCGCGATAAACATTGCATCCATATTAGCGATATACTTTGTGCTCAACCTGCCAGTGCTTGTCATTACCATATCTCACCAAGTAGCATCTAAACAGATTACTAGCTACAACCTATACAGTTGGGCTGAGACGGTAGCGTTCATAAATTCATCCGTCAATCCGCTGGTTTGCCTGTGGAGAGTGAAGTCCATTCGAAATGAGATAACAGGTTTAAGAATTTGGAAGAGGTTGCAGCTGGCAAGACATAGATTCAAAAAAGACAAGACGCCTGGGGTGATACCTCTAGATAAGAACCTTGTCTTGGTCAGATTTCGACAAATTACGGCCCCTTAATCTTTAAGCACCAACTTCAGTCCACATGACTACATAGCAATGTGCCGATATGAAATTAACCCTTAACCCTGTTATCTGAATACAAATTCTCCATACTGTTCTATAAACATTTCCTATGGAGCTGAAAAGGTGAATTTGTTACAAAATCAGCACCTTTTTTAGTTAGTGGTAATTTATATCATTCTCGTGACCTTAACGTTTGATTCCTGGGTGATATTGTAAAGAAAATTAGATGTTAGTCACCCATGGGGGTCAAAGGGATAACGAGGAAATCGTAGACAATATTTTAAAGGGAAGTTTCATGATATTGTCCCACGAATAGAAAATTCGAAGTTTGAGCACCTGCTACCTTTGCCGACATCCTTAGAATTTCCGGACTCTTTACCTTTGCCAAAGCATAAAAGCTGTCAATAAATGCTGTCAATCCCTCCTAGGAGTTTTCTGTTGCTAGACTCAGTTTTAATGTAAAAGCAATTTGTGCTTGGCCTAACAATGAAGTTGTATGTAAGTTCTGTTTACGTTTTTTTTTTCTCTGGTACGATGGTAGATTAAAACTAAAATTATTGAACTGAGAGTGTTTATTTATAATTATTGAATCAAGAAGAAAAAAGCAATTTTGTTTTTCTTGTTTTTGTAAAATTGAGAGTTTAGAATTTAGTAGTGTTAAACTTGTATCTAAACTATAGCCTTTTAAAACATTAGATATTTAACTTTATCCACTCAGACGTGTTCGCATGCGAGCAGATATGGAACAAAGAAAAGACCTTTCCGTTTTTAGCTGCGTCATCCATCAGTGATGCTGATCTTCATTTTAGATTGCAAAGTACTGAAGGTCTTCCTTCCAAGATAATATTTTATTTCTCCCCTCTAGCTGCTACACATTTCCTTGTAAATTAGTTACGATAATTTGGTGTCGGATCGAGGTTACAACTTGTACCTGATAAGTTTTAATATTCTCATTACCTGTTTGCTTGATAATGTATAGATGTTATGAGAGAAATTATATGCTAATCACTTAAACGGTAATTTACCACTGTTCTCGTGAGCTTTTTCGAGTATCGAAATCCTTAAAATTTTGTTTTTTTCGCGTCTAGTTGGTTGAGAATTCGAAAGGTAACACGTGTTTTCTACACGAAACGTAAATTGCAGCAAGGCTAAATGAATGAAGCCAAGGCTTTACATTGACTTTAAAGTTCCATAACCAGCTGAAGTGTCTGAAATTCGACTGTTCAGAACCGACTATTGTTTATTTGCTTCTATATCATCAGTTCTAAATTCCCTCCAATATGTGTCTTAGATAAATCTTGCAGGTGGCATTTTCTTTATTGCTAGCTTATTTTATGTCTTGTCTCCTCCAGCAAACCATAGGATTTATGAAGGAGGTCCAGGAGGCCATAGTCGCCCATTGGCTATAATCCTCTGTATCATTAGTTCTATTCCCCTCCAATATGTGTCTCACAAAAATCTTGCAGGTAGCATTTTCTTTATAGCTTTCCTGATGTCCTGACTCCTCCAACAACAAACCATAGGATTTATGAAGGAGTTCAAGAAAGCTATAGTCTCACTCCAGCTGTAGTAATCATACGAGTCAATGTGGCCAGTCGCAATTTGGTGATAGGTGGTAACAACCAATACCGGCAAATTAAAGAAGAAATATATCCCCACAATGTAAGCAACGCTAACTGCAAGCCTGACTTGGATTCGAAAGTTTTGATTTCCAGCTGATAGCCTTTGATGCCGCTCGATATCTCGACAGTGGCGGCGCACGATCCGATGGATTCCAAACTGAGAAATCCCTGCGATGAAAAGAGACATGAACCAGAAAAACAAGCTCGTGCCTCGCGCGATTTTGATGATGCGAGCCCATTGAAGAGAAGTTAAGGCCACGTTTAGAAACCAGATAAACACTACGAAAATTAACACTCGACGCACAGTTACCAGACATTTATAGCGAAGGTGAAGCCTTAAAGCGAGATATCTCTCAAAGCTTATTGTGCTCAAGGACATGAAAGAGACTCCATAGCAGATGTAAAAACCATTTGCATAAAGGAGTCTTACTGCACAGTTTACATAACCGTATTGGTTTTCTCTCAGTCGATAAGCAAGGTACGCTGGTTGCACGATTACACCGACTAAAAAGTCTGATGAAGCCAAACAGGCGATCAACATACAAGAGGGTGTACAACGAAGAGTCGGACTCCGCAAGATTGCTACAAAAACCAAAAAGTTAGCAATTACAGCGAACGGTGCAAAGATGGCGTTGATGATACCAGTGATTAAATTGCTTAGGTAGCGGTGAGACGCCATTTGAAAAGAAGGGTCTGGTAAATGAGAACAAAGGTGAAAAATCTGATCATCATCGACAGGGAAGACATCACTAGCCATTTCTGAATACTCCATCTTACCATCTATAATCCATTTTAAACCTCTCCGTCCTTGGCTGTCATTTTTCAAAGTTGGTTTATAATTTCTCCCCCTTGTTTTCCTTTCTTATCAAACAATTATTTGGAAGCCGTAATTATGCTGGTAGTAGTTTTAAACGTCGAAAAGAAACTGATCAAAATTTTGCCTTGAAACTCTCTCGCGTACAGGCAGGATTGAAGTCTTCTTCAAGTCGTAAGCCTCTCGTACGTTAATGTTCGAATCACCTTCTATCCTAATGTCAATTAATTTATCCTAATTTTCACCCCTTGGCATATGATTGATTCAATAATTGACGGCAGTCCGGCTACAAATGACAATTTTAATTTCACTTTGAAAAAAAATATATGAAATGTTGCATTAAGAATTTAAAAATGTTCTCGTAGCAAAATGATATTTTTTTGAAAACTAAATAACCAGTCTACCAAAAATTTAAAAAAAAAAAAATTTTTAACCCCTACAAAAAAAGCAAAGAACGCATTTTTATTTTCATCTCGAGATGTCATTTGCTCACTATAGAGCCTGTCACTAGAATGAAATTCAATCACGACAAGTTCTTTCCTAAATAACAGACAGACAGGATTGAATTACACCTCTCGTGTCAGTTTGTTTAAACAGCTGATTCAGCCAAGACTCTTCTCATTATTCTTTTGGTGCTCGTTTATCCACCATTTAGCAGGCAGCCAATCGAGTAAATTTGCTCTGAACTGTGTCACATGGATTTTTTTTCTCTGACGATGGCTTTTATTTTTTCCCTTGATTAAATTTTGGGAGAAAAAGTGGAGAATTGCTCATATTAAGCCCTTTACATCCCAACATCAGTATACATATTCTTCATACTGTTCTTTATATATTTCCAAAGATGCGTCCGAGGAGAATTTGTTTAACAATCAGAAGCTTCTTTACTTGGTGATCATTTACGTTACTCTCCTGACCTTAGTTTTTGATTTAGGGTTGATACTTTTGGGAGAAATTAGTTGCTAACCACACCAAAGGGGGTAGAAGGGTTGATAAAGGCGTAGCTAAGGGGAGGGGGAGTGGGGTGATCCTCGTATATTGGTCCTGAAGAACGAAAATTTAATTAAAAAAACAAAACAAAAACAAACCAAAACAAAAAAACAAACAACAAAAGAACAAAAACGACCAACAATCTTGCATTCCTCCCTCACTGAAAATATTTAGACGTCGTAAATGTGCTGAAGGGAAACAAAGCACAAAGTAAACCAAATGAAATTGGAGAGACAAAAAGCTGAATACTTTATACCCTAAAACTGATTTTTTTTCTTCGCATATAGTGTCCTTACTAAAAATCATTTCTCTGTGTCCATCTATAAGGCTTAAATGACTAATATTTCAACCAAATCTTTTCGTTCCGAAGGCCTGCAGACATGAAGGGTTTCACTTGCTCCTCAGTCACAAAGACATAAAAAATAATCTGGGATGAGCATTATATTTATTTGATATTAGGGATGGAAACAGATTATGATTATCAGGGCACACATAACAAGCCAGAAATTTGAGAAGTTCTGCAAAATAAATAAATAAATAAATAAATAAATAAAAAGTCGATTGTCAATGTAAGGTGGATATGTACCAAGTCGTAGTTTTCACAGTCTATTTTTCCAGGTTGATTAACCCTTTAACTCCCAAGATCTTATTAGTAATTCTCCTTACTGTCTGCCGTACAATTCCTATGATGCCAATTTGGAGAATTTGGTATTGGATCAACTAATAATCCCCTAATTGATATTTTACTTCATTCTCATCACTTTTATGCTTGCTATGGTATTGATATTGTAAGGAGAAATTCTCTCTTGGTCACTCACGGGAGCTAAAGGGTTAAGCAAGTCTAAATTGCGTGTCAGAAATTCATGTTTTCATTGAGTTTGGTGATTTTGTTGTGTATTGGTATAAACAAGGCATGCTGCCTTCTAAATCAATTAATCAATCCATTAAGGTCCTGTCATATTCATTTCCTTTTTGTAGCTGTTTTGTTTGTATTTTTTTGCTTGCCCGTTTAAACTGTTTTCTTATCGGTTTCAAAACACCTAATTAAAATGCGTCTTCAATAGAGAGCCCTGTAGAAGTCCTAAATGTAATAACTATCCTAAATGTAATAAAGTCCTAAATGTAATAACATTTGGTCCTAAATGTAATAAAGCCCTAAATGTAATAACGTTCGGTCCTAAATGTAATAAGGCTCCTATGCAATCGTTTAACTGCGCTAACGTTGAGATGTGAAAGTGACAGCTGTTGCATCAAAGAATCCTCTGACCAGTATTCATGGCATATTGCGGGCTCACTGATATTAATCAGCGTCTTTTTATTTGCTAAAGACGTAGATTGAAAAGCCCTGGCTACAAAACCTTATATTGATACTGATGTGTTTTGGCAGCAAATTGACGGACGCAAAAGCAATGAGAGCGCTGACCAATAGCTCTCTTTATATCATTGGCTCAGACTCTTAAGTGTAACAGATTTTGACGATATACTTCTGTCATCAGTGCTGAAGTTAACATTTCATGAACCGAATTACAAGGAAAAGGAAGTCCACCGACTTATACGTTAGACAAATTCCGGGCTTGGAAGTGCATTTTTTGTACTGTCTTCCCTTGCTAGAATTGTATGGATCTGCATAAAATATATTCATATGCGTTATTGACCAAGCGTGAGGTCAAAATAGCTGGATGTTGGCCGAGTTCTTTTTTTTTGCGTTTTTATTGGACGGAGACGAAGTCCATAAAAAAGAAGAAAAAGAACGAGACTAATACCCAGAAATCTTGACCATACAAGCTTGGTCAATAGAGTTTATATTCTCCCGGCTTAATCATTAAAGGATTCATTGTATAGCAAAATATTTCGCTTTGATAAGAATCAAGAATGGCCTGTTTATTTCGAGAGCCGATAGTGAAAGCCAACTGTGCTTGCAGCACAATAAACTCAAGAAGGTCGTTTATTTTTTTCTATTTTTATGCCAACATCGTCCAAAAGTTACGAACTTTATAAGTTTTCTTGCGTGGGATCAATACGGGGAATCCCGAGCGGGCGAGGGTGGGCCCATCATGCCCGCTCAGGTAGCCAATCAGAACACAGGATTCACTTCATCTTGCCCGCGTGCGCTGCTAGCTTTATGATAAAGTGACTTACAGAGCAAGATGTCTACTGACCAATCATATGTTATCCCATTTCACGATAAAAGGTCTCGACATATTGCCTTTTTTTCCACGCAAGAGTGAAATTGAACCATTGAGCTACAATATTCAACACAAGATGGTCAGTTGATGGTCTAATGAACCATTCATTTTTTTTTCCCTTTAGCCCTTTATGACAGGTTCATCAGTTCCCGAACCGAATTATTGGGAAAACATATATTTGATCTCAAGTTTATATTCCATTTTTTTGTCGTCATCCCTTCTCCCCGCCTTGAGGGGAGAAAATGAATAGATAAATAGATGATGAAGAAGAAAGCTCAACAGTTTTCATTTAGTCATATGGTACATGAACTGATTACTGAGGTGGAGTAAAGCCATAGAGGGCTAGGAATGTAATATCCCAGGTTCAAAATTGAATAAATCATGATAGTCAGTCTTAAAAATGAACCCAAATGCTTCATTAAAATCAATTGACACTAAATAACATTGATGTGCAAAATTTCAGTAACACAACTGATAATAATAATTTTCTTTTGGATTAACATGTGACACAGCGAAATCATTCAAACTGCTCTAAAATGTTGCATCACTACTAAAGACTTTAACACGAACGATAACATCAACAATAGCATGCTAGTTCATCATCAATTGTAGTCAATTTTTTGTCAAAAAAAGTCTTAATGATTACGTACCAATCGATTCCATCTTATTGAGCTTCCAGCCAAGCACTAGCCCACTTTGGGCTGGAAATGATTTTCTTTAACTCGATCAATAGACCGCTTTAAGGACCATACTTCGACTGCTGATATTTCTTATGTCTAGCAAGTAGAAAGACGCTGATTTATATCAGCGAGCCCGTAATGTGACATGTATACTGGTCAGCGGTTTTTTGGTGCAACGGCTGTCACTTTTACATCTCATTGTGGATGTCCGCCATAACAACAATGCACTGAAGGAGTTAAACGATTGCATTGGAGGCTTATTACATTTAGGACTAAATGTTATTACATTTAGGACTTTATTACATTTAGGACCAAATGTTATTACATTTAGGACTTTATTACATTTAGGAAAGTTATTACATTTAGGACTTCAACAAGCCCTTCTCCGACGCGTATACCGGTAACAACCTTGGCAAGTTTCCAATTCAATGGAGGTAAACGCTTGTCTTTTCAGTGATACCTTGGTGCGACTTTTTTTGAAGTATTTTAAAATGAAGCTATCGAGAAATAAATGAAATCTTTACTTCGTGTGTCTAATATTTCATCAAGGGGTAAGCCCTTTAAGAAACTATGGTGCTGCGTCGTTGTGAGAGTATAACAAGATAATTTTGGTTTTATCAACTGAGTTGATGATGTAAGTTGGCCACCTTAAAAAGAGTTTCGAGCTGACGTGTCGAGCGTTAGCCCTTCGTCAGAGCGAATGGGATAATAAGCCTGTGTTTTGTTGAGTTATTAACATGCAAAATTCCAGATATACCAATTTTAATACACCTGTTATTCTTATTTTCTACGCAAAACCATCTCATTGCGAGCGGCACATACAAATCCAATGCCCCTCCCACTCCCCCCGTCTCCAAATTTACCACACTGCAGGTGCTGTGGCACGTGCGTAATCAAATCACAGTTTTCCAAATACTTCATAGTTTTCTAGGGCTCAATAGCCCCTCCCAGCCTCTCCTCCTTCCTACCCTACCTTCCCCCCCCCCCCCCCATCTCCATATTTACCACACGCCCCGAATATTACTGCAGGTGCTCTGGCACGTGTGCCTGAAATATTACGTAATCAAATCGAAGTAAATATTTTGCAATAGGGAAGTGTTATGAAAATATGACTTAAGTATTGCGTACGTATTACATAAGTGTTATGTAAGTATGACGCAAGTATTGCGTACGTTTAACGCAAGTATGACGTAAGTGTAGAAAATCTCTTTCGTTGACAAATTTCAGATAATAATTTTCTCCTCCTCTTTTGCTTTGTATTCTTTTTGTATGCACGTTAGGCCCGCGTGATTTCACAAATTAGCCAATCATGTACCTCGAAGAACTAACTTTGGCTTTTTATAGTAATTATATCGTAAGTAGCCATGTAATTCAATCAACAGGGTTCAATTCTCTTAAAATATTGCGAAACTTCATGAATTTTCTTATTAAGAAAAAATTTTTTTTATCATTTCACTCTACATACCATTAGAGAACGAAAGGCAACTCTTAGCCTTTTTACTGGCATCAGTTATGAAAAAAAGCCAGCAGATCAATCGGGTCAACAATCGTGGAAGCGCTCGTGATTGGTTGCACGCATCCCGAACTGATCGGCTTTCTCGCCAGTGTACGGTAAGAAAATCTTCGCAGTTTCAAGATGGCCCTTTGGATGACAAGTGCTCTCTTGAAAAGGGAATGGAAATCGTGAAGAGCCAAGTAAAATATGATGGTTCTCATTCAGAATTTCCCTGGCTAGATGGATTTATTCCAAACAGAAGATTAGGACCTTGGCAGGCGAATGGAAATCGGTGTTTTGGCTCTTCAAGTCAACAAGATATCACCAAGTTGCGAAAATCTTCTCCACACCAAGATTTGGATGTTGTCTTTTACGAGCCAGGATCGCAAGGTGAAATATCTTTCCTTGATCAATTTTGTGGAAAAAATGGTATTGACCAAGATCCAAAGTACATCCCTTCAGGGTTTGAGTTTCAGAACTGCGAAAGGAAGCGCTCTTCAGCATTACGTAACCCCCCCAGAAATGCGTCGATGGAATTTTTCGCGGACGAAGTCGGAAGAAACCATAGGCAATCAAGCTCATATCCACATCAGTCTCCTACAACTACCCACTTAACCACAGCAACCTCGGTCGGCAACAAAGACTTGAACTCGTCAACGGAGCGCAATCGCTTTAGCTGCATGAAAAGAGATCTGAGGAAAACGCGTGTTGCTATCACTGAAAATGGCCTTGATGATATTCTTCCTTCTGAAAACCACTCAAGATATCGCACTAGGCAGCCGCAAGGAAACTCGTTGGCACCACGTCGCTCAAGGCATTTATCGGCCTATCGTGAAATATCAAACAGCAAAGACTTGCCAACTCACCGTGAAAACATTTGCAGTCGATACACTATTGGAATACCGGCGAAATCATTTGACTCGAAGCAAACAGGAAAAAAAAATTTAGATGGACAAATGCAGATGAAGTTCGCTTCACCGAGAAGAGGCCCATTACAGATTGTGAACATTGCTTCGAGTAATCAAGAAGGATGTTTTCTTCCCTCTGTTGAAACCGTAACAGAAAACTCATTGAGACCCAGGGACGAGGAAGGGAGGCTGGCCATGTATAAATCCTCCTTTTCCTCCCAAAAATGGTGTCGTTATCGAGTTACAGAAGAAAATCTTGAGAGGGAAGGGTTAGAATTTCTTCCACACTCTCCCTTGAGTCAACCATCACAAAAATGTGGGTTTGGTTGTCTGTCAACTGATAACACGTGCGAAAAGATGGTTTCATCCTCCACTAAGGGTGCACTGGATGAGGACGATCTTTTTTCACCCGCTTCGATTAAAAACAAGAAGAAGCCGTCTCCACTTGGCAATCTTTTAGCTCAAGCACATGGAAAAAGACATGCAGTCTGTAACAAGGAAAATCTTGACAGTGGAAATACAACGATCCATGTCGAAAAAACCGAATCCGAAATGTCTCCGTGGAAAGTGAAGGCAGAAATCACTGATCCAGTAAAGGAAAGAAAAAATAAGAAGAGAAGGCGTAAATTTGCAGAACAGCAGTTTCTACCTAAAGGTAAATATAGATATTTTTTTTTCTTTTCCATGAAAAATTTTAAATTATGATGTCAAATAATATCACACCTGTAAGGTCTGCTTATGCCAATTTCATGATAACCATTCATTGGCTTCATTTCATTTAAGCGCATTAAGATTAAGTAATTTCGGGAACTCATTACTTGGTGGGCCCTTAGTAATGTAAAACAAAAGACCAATCAAAAAAGGTCAACATTGCTGGGAGTCAATAAGAACTCAGAGGAAAAAGTAAAAAACTGACTGAAACTGAAGCTAGGGAAACGAGAGTAACCAACAGACGCTGTTTTTTTTTTTGCTCTGAATCCGATCAGTTCACAAGGTGGCGTTAGCTTCCTGTACCAATCAACCAGATCCTTTATGATACCCCAAGATATATCCGGTATAATAAAAAACATGAAAACATTACGTGCTACTTATTGGCTGAGAACAAGAGCATTTTTACGTCATACGACTGCAAAGTAGTAACACGAGTGCAAAGTCGTAACACAAATGTAAAGTTGGAACACGAGCGCAAATTACAAATAGCGTACTAGAACTGTCAAAAATTTCGTCTGATTTTCTTTGGTGTCTTTTTCATATAAATTATTAATAAGTAATTGTTAACTGCCCAGAAAACACTTATCATATAGTGATTTTTGGGGAGCTAACTTAAGAAAAAGCAAGTTCTCATAGGCGGGTGTTTACTTAGTATAGGTAATAACATGATTTCGTGTGCAATTTGCCGTAAATAAGCACTTGTAAATTGTTGAAAGACTAAAAATTGCATTAACTCTACAGGCTCGTGCAGTTTTGTTGTCTTTAAATAATTTACTCGTGCTTTTAACACCAAATTGCACCCGAAATCATGTTATTAATTATGCTAAGTAAGCACCCGCCCATGAGAACCTGCCTTTTTCATAAAAAAGTTAGCTCCCCAAAACTCCCTATGAATGTTTTCTGGGTAGGTTATCTAAGTTTTGAAATAATTTCTATTTTGGCATCAAAAACTTTTGTTTATCTTTAAGTGTTTTATTTCGATAATAGCTACAGCAGAAGACGATGCTCACCTGGAGGAATTTCTTCACGGCCGAAACTCTGGTAGAAGAATCGCTATTTGTTCAGAAATCGAGAAGAACAAAAACAAGTTCAAGGTGAATGGTGCCCGGATGTCACTGCATGATATGCGACAAGAACTGAACAATTATGAAATCAATGAGAATGAAACAGTTACGTCAGAGGTGATTGAAGAAGAGCTATTCAACGAAAATGGTAAGTGCAACAGAGCTCTTCAAACAGTTGAGTGCTAAATGAAGAAGACATTAAACATTTTTCAAAAGTGGGGGACATTCAGAGTATTGAGTTTCTCCTCAGTGTCGACGCGAACCACGGTTATTTTTGACTTTTCGGTCGGATGTTTTACCAACCAAGCCAGCGAGAACTCGTTGACGCGTTAATGACGCCATAAACGAGATCATATATGAAAAGCTTCGTACATATTGGTAGAATGAAAAATCTACAATAAGAATTAATAAATTAAGAATTTCCCCTTGCGGATCTCTTGCGTTCTGGTTGCCGCTTGCTCTACTTAAGCAAGCTTAAATATTTGCGATGAGAAGAGAATTTCTCTTCGGAGCCGTCTGTTTTCCAACTTGCTGTCGGTAACCGGATCCAAGTTACGAGTCACAGATATTTGAATGATAGCAATGCTTAAATTTCTCGTTTACTTCGGACGAAATAGGGTTAGATAGACCAGGAGAAAGGTTTTTTAACCCGCTGCTATTGCGCGCCAAACTAGATTGGAGGACCAAGGTTTCTTTTTCCGCTTAAAATTTATCCAGAGGAAATGTCTTGCATAACATAACCGTTTGTTTTGCCAAAATTTGGAGGCCTCAAAGGCAGGACATCGGCTCCTTTGATGATTGGAGAAATTTTGGCGATCCTTAAAAATTTGGGTATTCTTTTAAACTGGAGGTCGTTAATTGTTGACATATTTTTCGCTTAAAGCAGAAATACGGAGTAGTCAACGTTTTTCAATGCCAACGTTTTTGATGGAGAGTAATGTATTGAAGTTTTGTCTCGTGCACTTCTAAATATCCCCGGTGGAAAAATAAAAAAATTTAAAGAGGAGAACTCAAACTTTTTTTCTAATTTTCTCTCAGATTTAGGATCTTGTTCGTATAATGGTCAGCGCAAGAAACAAAAACCGAGAGGATGGTCGACAGCAGCACTACACAAATTCATAATGAAACACTCTGGCTAGGTAGGCCGTCGGGAGACAGACACTTTACGAATCAGCGACATCATTACTCGACGGATAAATTATCTACAAGTTTTGTAATATTAGTTTCGTCTCACTGTTCCTGTTTGCATATACTATGTTCACATCACTCGGACCTGGCCTTATATGTATAACAACTCAAGGCTCGTGATATAAGAAGTGAAATCATTCATTTATCATAACAATAAGCCACAAAAATCACATATTTGATTTGATTAATTTTGAAATAACTCTTTTTAACCATTCTATAATGACTTTTCAAAAGTGATATGCCATCTCAAGGTTTTATGTACATCGCCCTGATGAGGGAATAACGACGAAACATGCGGGCGTGAGTTCTTGTTTGTGGACAGGAAAGGTGCACGTGTCGTTTGATGATAATTGTAGCCACCTTATTACGTCATACGATTCCAAGAGTCGCTTACAGGAAACTTAAAACGAAAATATTGCTTAGTTGTTTTAAAATATTCATCCACCGCGCGTGATTTGCCACGTGAACTATATTTTCTTTCATAATCTTATATGTTATAACGAAGAAAACTAACGTCAGTACACGCATAAGCAAGTGTTTTCTTCAAAAGCAACACTCAATTTTGATTGAGAACCAAATTTGCTTTCTAAAACAGCAGATATGGAGAAAATAAAAAACAACCCGCTTGAGAAGTGCGAAGGCGATGCTGATGGTTATACGCGTAGGTCAGCTTCATCTTCGGGTGAAAACGACTTTTTTCCCCATTCAGCGCTCTTATTCTCCACCAAAAAGAAGGGAATTCTAAGAAATTTTCCTAAAGTTGGGGCCTACATGACATGTGATGGTGGCTCTCGTAGCAAGCAGCCGCATCGAAACTTGGTGGTACTATGTCGTTCCAGGTATTCATCGTATCTTCAAATATCAAGCAACAGAGACGTCTTGCCGGCTCACCACGAAAATCATTGTAGCCGATACACTTCATTTGGTCACCAATGTGCTTTGAAAATATCGGAAAGTTCTCATGACTCGAGGAAAACGGAAACGACGATTTATTTGAGGCGAAATATGGAAAAGAAGGTCGCTTCAATGGTACACGTCCGAAGATCTACAATACAGATCGTGAGCATCGTATCAAATACCCATCAAGGATGCCTATTGCCTCAGGTTGAAAACGTTGCAGATAACTCGTACAAACCAAGAGATGAAGAAAGAATGCTGTCTATGCAAATCGCTTTCCATTACGATCCAAACTGCCGTCTTTTTGCTGTACAAGACGAGATACATAAGTGGACACAGTATAAAGATCTTACACAGACAAACCTCAAACGACCGGGAAAGAATCGTGAATTTGCCACAGAAAAGAAGGTTCTGTCCTCCGCCCACGCAAGGTTAGTCAAAAACTCTCCTTTTCCACCAACGTCGATTGAAGAGCAGGAGAAAAGAACCCCGCAGAGCATTCCTTTCCCTCGAACACGTGAAAGAAAAATTTTAGTTTGTATGACAGAGGAAAAAAGGACGGAAACGATCTACGTGAAAATCAATGGATCCAGAAAGTCTCCGAGTATGGTTAAGTTAAACTCCGAAGGTCTCAAGAAGGAAGAGAGGAATGAAGAGAGGAATGAAGAGAAAACACTTGAGTATGCAAAACCACAGTGTCCACAACAAGGTATGAAACGCAATAATTGAATTTTTCTATGATAAAAACAAAAACTTCTATCACTGTTGTAGTATGTAGTTTTACTCTGTCTCACGTCTTCATCACGAAACGTTCAACCAACGTCTTTCAATTTGAGCGCAACATTTCGATCAACTATTCCTTTACCAAAATCAAAGTAAATCTCAAAAGCCAAAGGGATCAAAGGGAAATATTACGAAGAGACAAGGAGCATTTCCTTTAAGCGGGAGGAAACGCAATTGTTTTGAACTACCTATCACAGAGCGAGTTGACCGCACTTTCCATCAGTATGCCGGCGTAATAACTTACATGGAATGTTGGGAGAACACGAGAAAAATTCGTCAATCCCGAGCCGGAGCCGAGTGATTTACAAGCTTTCCAAGTGAGGATGAAAACAGCGAAAATTAAGTAGCTGAGTCAGGGATGATTAAAAACAAGTTTTGAATCAAAAATGATAAATACATCAAAGCTTCGCAGAGGAATAGGTAAACTCACAGATAGTAAAAGCCGCACACGAAAACGCTCAGAAGATAACACTCTATGCAAAGAACGATTCTGATAGATAATTTTCATAAATTAATATTTTTTCTTGCGCCCTCAAACGAAACACTTGAAGGTGGAAACAATGTAGCCTTTGGTTGTCGGCAGAAATTTTTTCTGTTTATGAGGACTCTTTCTTGTTTACGCACATTCCAGGGTGTACAACTGACTGTTAAATTTTCTTTTATCAATTTTAGATGTAGCCCTTCATTGGCCTGACGGTCAGCAAAAGAAACAGAAACGGCGAGGACAGTCTATAGCCTTTATACGTAAATTCATCTCGAAACATTCTAAGTAGGACAGAGGAAATGTTCTACATCATAACCTACGCTTTGCAAAATATTAAGTAAATAAACCCCCGAAGGAGACAGGTATAGATGTTGTCTGCGGCCGGGAGATTGTACGAAAAATAAATATTTGGCCGTGAAGTAAAGCTTCGAGGAAAAATGTGAAATTTTGAGGACAATCTCTCGGCCAAGGGCCGAGTCAGAGGGGAGTTAATTTAATCTATAACCCTCTCGTTAACTTTCATACCGCGCGTTGACGGCATATTTTGTTAACTTTTTTTGCTTTCCGGGGCAGAATTTGAGGTTATTATCACTGGTCTCTACAAAACGAGTTTGTTATTCTTTCATGTAAAGTAATAAAGATGATAATTTGAAACTCTCGAGCTGGCCTTTTTTCCTTTTGGCTTTCTTTCTCTTCTTTTCGGAAATAATCGTCAGATAAACATAGTCGAAGATGGAGTTATAGCGTGTTAACCGTCTTGTGATTTTGCACCAGAGAAGCCTATAAAATCGCTCGAAAATTAATGAGTGGGTCATATTCGACGTCATCCAACTCTACTGTTCTCTAGCAATCAAATAGCGAATTGCAAGTTGTAAATATTTCAGAGCGCAAAATATGATATTGAGTATTCATTGTGTGCTAGTTGTTTTAGTATTTTCGAGTTAGTTGGGGTAGACTGTTTGATCAGTTGCTTTCCTCAAGTTATTGGCAAAAGTGTCAATTATGATTTTGTGTCTACCCTCTCTAGCTGCATACGTCCGCGAACTGGTTCTACTGACTTAAAAAAAAATGCATTGGGTAGTTATGCACTGAATTGTGCCTTTGAAATATTTATAAATTTATTTATTTGAATTAAATATTTAATTAAAACTTATTTTATGTCTCTTAAATTTTGACGATTGCTCGGTTAAAATGGCACATAATACTCGTTATGAATCAGTTCTTCTTTCCGTGATATCACCCTTTACATCCTGACATCAGCATGCATATTCTCCCTGCTACGCTCTCTACAGATCTAATTCAAATGTTAGGAGAACTGGTTATTCAGCAGCCTATAAATTCCTTTATTATCGTGACCTTCATGTCTGAATCAGCAGTGATACGTGAGGAGAAATAAGATGATACCCTCCTTAGGGGTTGAAAGGGTTAATTTCGTCCATAACAAGATTCTTGAACATGAATGGCTATCAACAGCCCCTATTTGTGACTTAAATGGCTGTTTTCAGTCCAAATTGTCCGATTTCCCTTTCACCTATCCGATGACAAGCAGCCGATGAAAGCTAAGCAATTCAGCAGCCAGTCCATCAATTACCTAGACAATGTTAGCTGATCAAAATAAAGAAAACTTCTTAAGTGAGGAAGTCGCGAGGTCCCCACGGAAAAGGAACGTGTTTCATTGAGGGGCGTATGTGTTCTTACATCAATTTTTTTATTCCTGAGTTTCTCGCATTTTGTTATTGACAAAATTAACTGCATTGGTAATAAGACTTCGTTTGGTATAACTCAAGGGGTATCGTGCTAGTAATTTATATTCAGCCTCGTGCCATACGCTCGGCTAGTTTGAAATCAGTTACCTGATTACTCCTTGAATTTACTATACTCAGTCCTATTACAATTATTGATACAATGCCTAGGGGACAGGGAATGAAGCAAAACGCTAGTATATTGATTTAGCTCTGCATTGCTCTAAGTTTTTACCGGCAAAAACACAAAATTATTGCGCTGACCTTTGGACTTAAAGTGTTCGTAATGACGGTATTACTTAAACCTTGCTTCAAGGCGTTGTAAAAAAAAGTCTCGAGACAAGAGCTAGAAGTAATTTGAATGCTACAATAAATTTTAAGAGATCCAAAGCCTCCTGATGCTAGTTTCTTTGTTAAGCCATTTTATCATATCACGGGCAGCGCCCTTGAGCATGCACTTGGAAGCGAATCCCTTGTTCTGATTGACTACCCAAGCGGGAAAGGTGGGCCTATTTGCCCGTTCGGGATTGCCCACTTTGATCCCGCGCAAGAAATAAAGTTGCTCGGGGCAGACTCATAAGGTTCCTAATTTTTGGAAAATGACGGCGATGGAGTCGCAAAAGTCGGCAGAAGACAGTACAGTTAAATCAGAGAAATATAAACGACTCTTGTGGGTTTCTTGTGTTACAAACACAATGGCTTTCTTTCCAGGCTCTCGAAATAAACAAGTCATTTTTGATTCTTAATAAACCGAAATTATTTTTCTTAATAGTAAATACTTTATTGACCAAACTTGGTCGGTCAAGACGGCTGGATAATGGCCTTGTTCTTTTTCCCGTTTTTATGGACCTCGACTTCGTCTCGATCCATTGCAACGGGAAAAAAAGAATTCGGCCACTATCCAGCCATCTTGACCTCACGCTCGGTCAATAAGGCATATATATATCATAACGAGACATTCTCTTTTTATCGACTATAAGTCACTTCTAAGCACGATCACGAATCCCATGTTACGTCGTACTCAGATCTCCCTCTGTCAGGTAGATAAAAAAAAAAAAAAGAGTGAACCTATGCGATTTATCAGGCCCAATCCCTCCTGCCTCCATCACCTTTTCCAATTGCACACGCATTATTCAACGTTATATAACATTATGAAGGCAAATACGGGGGAGGGTCGTTCAGGATGAACTTAAGCCTTAATGGAGATCGTTAATTTTAAGCCTTGTTTCCATATTATCGATCGCCCCAGTCGCTCGAGTTTTCGTAACAATTTGCGCAGTTACTCGGGCCGAAATTTTCTAAGGAACAACCGGACCTTTTTTCGGGCGCTCTTCGTGACGGTTTCTGAACCCGTTAAATCTACGGGTGTTTTGAGAAACGCATGCACAATAAAATATTTTTCTTATTCTGTCATGTAGGAGGAGATTATATTGCACTGACCGTTCGAAACGAAAGGCTCTGTAACTGAGTTGGATAACTGACAAGGGCTTTACGAAACCTGCTCATTAAAAAGACATCTCGCTGTTATGCAATATCATTCTCCAGCTGCCTTGTTTTTTTCTTCAAGTTCCTCAACAAACGCCTATTTTCTCAGCTTTTACCAGTTACAAACCTTATGTCGATCAGTTTTCTTAACAAACAGTTTTCGTGCAGAAATCGAATAGCCTTGGAGAAATCTTTTATCTCTTTGTTTCCTAAGCTCAATGGAAGCTAGATTGGGCAGCAAATGGAGTTGAACAAACAGACATCCGGCATTTTCGTGGTTAAATTGTTCCGAAAAAGTCTATGGAAAACTTTGATCTCCGGATGTGCATTTGGTTTGATGATGTCCCGTCGAAAAACGAAAAAACCGCACACATAATCGTCTTCTTATGTAATTTGTGTTAGAGGAATTCTTTCAAACGCTTTTCATACGAATATGAGAAAGGACACAGTTGATGGCCTAACTTCTAGTTAACCCTTCTACACACTAACATCAGTATGCATATTCTCCATACCAGTTTCTATACATTTACCAAGGTGTTAACGAGAAGAATTTATTTAACAATCCAGAGCTTATTTAGTTGGTGATCATTTCCTTTATTCTCATGACCTTAGTGTATTATTTAGGGATGATATTGTAGGGAGAAGGTAGATGCTAGTCACCCTTAGAGGTCAAATAGTTAATTAACCAAAGTTTATGTTTTATTGATTTTTCGCGTCATTCTCGATCGATAGCTTAGGAAAGCGATGTGTTTTATTCACTAACATGCGCAAGAACAACTGGGCACTAGCGGAAAGTTATTTGCATGAGAACAAAGTCAGGAAGTATTACGCATAGGCAAAGCCAATATTGGTAAGTAGCCGTTGGTAGTCCAGGGAATGCATCTATTGCCAAAGAAATGGAAGGAAAATTGCAAACAGTGATACGGACAAATAATGGCTGATGACTAACGACTCTGTGTATGACGAACTTCATGATGCTTTCCTTCATTTTCAAATTTATGTCCAGGTTCTTGCTTATTAGAGGATTTAAATATTTGCCTTTCAAACTGTTCAGCTTGTAAATTGTTTTTCCGTAGTAACATTTGAATAAACGCAACGCGAAACTGTCTCAGTCTTACACAGTAAATGATAGGGTTGATGAGCGAATTGAGAATTGCAATGCAGGTTACAAAGTTTAAGCTGATATTAGCTAAATTTACACTGGTTATAGTAGAGGTCAACAAAAGTAAACGAACAATAAAAATTGGCAAATAACTCAAAACGAGAAAAAAAATGACGCAAGTTGTGAGCTTCAAGGCTTTCTTTTCTTTCCTAAATTTCTCTCTGGCCTCCGCTGAGATTTGATTAGTGGCAATATGCCTCTCATGTCGACGGGTCTCTTTGTAAACAACAACCTGGCAGAAAATAATTAGTGCCGCAAACACGCCCAATAAAGCATTATTGATAGTCAAGTAGAATCTCACACTAGTGATCGTAAATGGAATTGTCGCCATCACTGCTATAAGCCACGCTAGAACGGACGCTTTAAGTATACGAGCTTTATTAAGCATGCGCGGGTACTTAAATGGATGATTTATGGAGAGGTAGCGTTCGAAGCTCATCAGGAACAAATGTAATACAGACGAACCAGCCAGGAGTCTGAAGACGTTTCTTGATGAGTGAAGCAGTCTACAGTATTCGTCTGACGTGTCACCAAGAAGACCCAATATTCTGATGGCGATGTACAGAGGCTGAGCGACCACTCCTACAGAGGCATCAGTAACCGCTAAACAGGCGAGTACGATGTTGGAGTTTGTCTTCAAATGCGACTTAGTTTTCACGACAGCGATCACCAGAATATTCAACAAAATTGTGAAAGGACACGTAGCTATGGCTAACACGATCAGGAAAGAGATAGTTACGTATGTTATTGTGTTTGTGTGGTCAATATTTCCTTGCAGAATATTCGACAAACCACATTCAGTTCCCATGAGTGCAGACTCGGTAGATGAAGGAATACTTAAATTCATGATGGTTTTCGCCTTACATTTAACGTTTTCACTCAGTACAGTTGTAAATGACAACTGACCAACACCACATTTGACCTTTAAATGGATGTTGTTCCTACACTAATGAAAAATATATCAGTATGTCTGGCTTCTCTCTACTCTAATTAACACATTTGTTGTATTATTTTTCATGTTTACGAGCTGAATCAGAATAGCTACAAAGATTTCTTTGATTTCTTTGTTCAGTTGAGGTCTATAGGTAAAAACGTTTTGACAAACACGTAATGGGAAGCACTCCACGGACATCAGGTATGTTCCCACGCCTATTTACTTGGTCGGGGAAAGCTTCGAAACACTTTTAACTTGGAAAATATACCCTAACCCTAACCATACCACTTGATATGGTCTTATCCACGAGCAAGAAAAAAAAACGTTCGTGAAAAACAATAATTGAAAAACATATACAAACATATATCCTTACGTGTGAGATCGTATAAAAAAATGATAATGACAAAAGAGCATATGGTTCTTTTTGGAATAATACACTCAGTTCATGCCTCATTCTCCTCGCTGATATTTCTCATGTTACGCAACAGTTTGATCCGCGACACGTGCAACAAACACATCCCGAGTTCAACTGTGTTACAGTCAAGATCTAAAGAGAAATCTTTATCCTCGACTGTTATTAATTTCTTGCAATTTTAGCTGTAAGAGTGCGACTGGTCTTTAATGAAATACATGTAACATTAAATCCCTAACGTCTGTCAGAATATTATTTCCTCGCATTACTTTTCTGCTTTAATCCTTTCTCCCCTAAGAGTGACCAGCAACTAAAATCTCCTTACAGTATCACACCTGAATCAAAATTAAGGTCATGAGAATTGTGGAAATGATCCACAACTACAGAAGCCCGCGACTGTCAAGCAAATTCTCCTTGTCAGCGCCTTAAGAAATGTATAGAGAACAGTATGGAGAATATGCATATTGATATTAGGGTGTAAAGAGTTAAAATGTTTAGATTTCAGTAGGAGAAATTTCTTTCTGTGGTAGTTTGCGAGTGGAAGGATTGACAAAATCATAAAAATGATCAGGAATGATCTTTTTTTTGATATTTAGCGGAACAAAAATTGAAAAATGTCGCATAAAACGATATGGCTTATTATCGATGAATACTTAAAAAAAATTACACTATACACCCCTAGTATTGGCAAATAGTGTTATAAAAGTACTATAAAGTCGTATAAATCGAATTAATTGGCAAGTGGGACAAGAATAAGGCATTAGAATATAGATTTCGTTTTTTAATATTTGTAATCAATCGAAATTTCTAAACAACATCTGAGACTCCAAGAGGTTTAAAATAATTTTTCTGTGGAAATTCTGTTCGACTGTCGGGCATATAGCCAGAGGATAGTTTTAAATGCTACTCGATATCTTGTTTGGGTTTTTCTTCTTTTTCGATATTAGGGTTTTCCTACGGCGTCCTCGCAATTGGGTGTAAATACAATGTTTCCTGAAACTATCACTTTGCGCTGGTTGAGCAAAGTTAGATTGTGTTGTAAAACGTACAGTCAGAAAAAAGTAAGTGTCATAAAGAGCCAATGAGATCTCACAGTAAAGAAAAATAATTTTCTATTGCGTGAAGCGCCAAGGAAAAAAAAGGAATGACGTTTGGCGCAATTGCTTAAGTTTTGCGTTCGACTGGTTGAAAGAATGGCGCGAGATTTCTAAGCCAATTACAGGGCATAGTGAAAAAAGAGTGAGAAAGAGAAACGGAATGAAAAAAAAAAAATTAAAAAATAACAGAGACACTGAATGTGGATAACAAACCTCTCATCATAATTTACGTTGATATCGTTCGCTCCGCTTTTCACACAAGTCTATTTGTCCTCACATACACTATAAACTATACAGGTTCCTGTGAACAATTATTGAAAACTTCCCCAAAACCCTCTAGAAATTAAATCCGCAATTATCGTTCGTTTCAGACACAATCTCGATGTAATATTCCAGCTCTGTGGTTGTGGCAAACTTGGGCTTTTTGTACCCGTTCGAACGCGAGTTCTGCTGTTGATTAGGCCGAAATGCGTCACACAAAATACGATATTGTTGCCATGGTGGAATCACAGCGGTTACATTTCTCTTTTGTCGGTTTTGAGAACTCGCCAACTCGGAACATTTCAGATGCGGAAATCTGGATTGAAACGGGGCAAGAAGGTGAGGGCTGTGCTTCGAATCTTTGTAAGCAGTTCTTTGTGCAGACGATGGATTTTTTCCACTATTTGTATCAAGTTCCTCTTGACTTTCGAAAACCAGAGTACGAACGGAAGATCTTCTAGAAATGTCAAGCTCCGGCGTTGTCATGGGGGGATGTGGTGAAATATCGCTAACTGCACTGTCAGAGCTGTGCATGAGGTGAACACCTGGCGATTCAACAATGCTGATATCTTCCTCAAGCTTAACAGAAGGCACTTCACCGCTCCCTCTACGGCTCTCACATTCACGAGGCGTCAATCTCTCTGCTCCATTGCCAAAAGCCAGTTTGGAATAATCTCCTGAACCTCCTTTAGAATCGTTCGCTTTTAATTTTGCTTCGGAACAGTTCAACACGCTACTCAAGTTAGACTGCTTAGTTTTAGAGACGTTAACATCGCATCTTGGTGAGAGTGCAGAATCCTTTTTGGACTCCTTAGCTACCGCCGTTGATGTAAGTTTACGAGGCATTTTTAAATTTCTTGCATTTGAACCAAGGCCGTTCCGTCGCCTTAGAGGCCAACATTCGGTTTTCACCGAAGCTTGACCATAAACTCCTTGAGTTTCTTTCTCCTCCCCAACTTTATCTCCGTTTTTCGCAGAGAGGTACAAAACTTTACACCCCGAGTTCAATCTTTCCATATCGTTTCGATAGTGATGAAAATTCTGAAGATGCTCATAACATTTGGGTACGAGACTCTGAACAAGTTCATGGCGTTTCTTGGCATCCAAAGCGTAACTATTTCTGCTGTTAACTCGAAAACTGATGGGTGTTAGTGAATTGCGTCTGGTAACCAAATCGTCCTCGCCAATTGTTGGCTCTGAACGAAAGGAAATTGTCCGAAAGGCATCTTTCACTTTTCCCACCAGCGCTCGCTGTCTGTGATTGTCGACTTCCGCAAAATCACGTTTATGCGTTGTCACAGGGCCCCGACTTACTCCAAAGGGACACTCATTTTTCACGTAACATTTTCGTACGTTATTTTTTGACTTCTGTTCCCGGGAAGAACTTGTCGCCATCATAACATCTTCCAAATATTAATGTACCCACTGTAACATAGTTTACTGTAGCAACGAAAGAATTGTGTAAATTAGTGATTGAAGCCTGTAACGATTTCATTAAGTAAACAGAGGATAATTAAATCTTTTTATGAAGTTTGTTTGACAAGGGAAAATCGCAGATTAGAGGGATCAGTGTCTGGTTTTATTAAGACTTAGCACTTGACGTACACGCGATCGTTAAGGAAGTGAGAAGTCACTGGATAAGATTAAAGGGGATAAGTTTCTAAAGAAACTGTGGTCTGCGTCGTAGGGGGTATAAAAAGACGAGTTGGTTTTATCAACTGCGTTAATGAAATGCGAATTGGCCACTGTAAAGAGTTTCTAAAGCTCAAACTCTAAGTGTTTGTCTTCTCAAAGCGAAGGACGAACGGGTAACGCTCGAAATATCAGCTATAGAATTTGGTTACGGTGGCCAATTTACATTATCAACTCGGTAGATAAAAATTGATCCGTTCCGGTTTGACACATCATCAAATTCTGGATGTAATCGACTTAGACTCTAGTTGTCGAACCACGGATATTTTAGTAGCATTACACAATGTCAGAATGTCGTCACTCGTTTTTGCACAAACAAAAAAATATAGTTGACATTTTGCGGTTTCTGAGGACGTAAGCGCCGTCATGCTAGCACGAGTCCAAGTCGATTGCATCCGCAGACTAACGTATTGAAATCACAGTCGGTTCGTCAACTACGAGACAAGTCGATACCGTCCGGAGAAGGACGATGTGGTGAATTCACCGTCGGTAGATTAAATCCGAAGAAAGACAATGTGCTTAAGTAACCGTCGGTTCGTCAACCTTAAGGTTAAGTCGACAACATCCGGAGATTAACGATGTGTTGAAATCACCGTCGGTTCGCTAACGATCACCTCATAGCGGACTCATCGTCAAATCGTGAACTAAAAAGGTCTTCACTGACACCTTCCTCTTGAGGTACAATACATAGTTCAAATAAAAAGAAAAGGAGCTGAGCAAGCGTCGAGTTTCCTTTTTTTTTTTTTTCGGATAAATCAGTCATTCAGTATCACGACCGAGTCAAATATTGAGGTCACGAGAATAAAGGATTTGGTCATCAACTCAAGTATCATCGGAAAAGTATACAAAACAGTGAAAAGATGCACCCTCAGACTGAGTTAAAATGTAAGAGGTTATGGACCGATTAATTCAAAGCTCCAACATCCTGCCGGGTATTTGACCGTTGTCCCCTGCCCGAGGAGTGGGGAATTTGAATGTGGCAAGTCTATCCTACGGAATGCGATTGTTGTATATTTAAATATGGAGGTGTCTAAGGTTATAATAAAAAGTTCAGTTTCGCGAGCGAATAGCATGGCGTATCTTTTAAAGCTTGTCAGTATGTGGAAAGTCACGGTCGCTTTTTCTTGCGTTTCACATAAAAAATCGAGTGGGGCATTTGAACAAAATTGTTGCCCGGAGGCGGGCATTTAAACAAACCAGTATGCCCAGGAGTTACCCGCGGTGTGGGGCTAGAGTTATTGAAGCTTCGAATTGATCGACGCATTACATTTAAATTCCCTTGAGCGGTAGTCAGCGATTGTACTAATGGAGTCAGTCGGTGTTCACTTTCAAATTAGTTGGGCTGTGTAAGATAGTCGATTTGTTTTCTTTGTTTTTTCTTTTGGGGGGGGGGGGTGGGGGGAATTTGGAATTGTTTCTTTGGAATAGCTTTTGCAAGGGTTTCAATAACTTTCTTCCTAAGCGGCTGCCGATGGTGTAATAGGCGGCTGTGCTCACTAAAAAGGAAGTATTAACCCTTTAAAACCTAAGAGTGACTAGCATCTAATTTTTCCCTACAATATTACTCCTGAATCACACATTAATGCCAAGAGAGTAGAGGAAATGGTCACCAGGGAAGGAACTTTTTCATTACCAAACAAATTATCTTTATCAGCACCTTAGGTAATGTGTAAAGAATAGTGTGGAAAATATGCATACTGGTGTCAGGGTGTTAAGGGTTATACGGCGAGACCCGAACAAGAAAGCCTGCTCGCAGGCTCAACAGACATCAATAAGAGTTCTTATAGGCCGGCGGCAGACCGCTGTAATCGTCGTTTAATAAAACCCTACTTCTTGCAAGATAAAACATAACGTGTGAAAATGTTCAGTTATTTGTCACCAGAGCTAAGCTTTTCACGAGTTAACACAAGGAACTTTTCAATAACTAAGAACAAAACTAGAATCTGCAAATTCGTGAGTGCCATTACTTTGTTGAATCAAACTAGGAAAAAAGTCGAGTGCTTTAGTTAACAACAAAAAAAGAAATCAGTTCTACCATCGCTTCTGTAAGACAAAATTTTTAAAAGTCATGAACTATCATCAGCGTTCTATTACTAGAACATTGTTGAGTGATCAACAATGAGTTATTGTATGTCTGCTACGAAAGGAGTACAAAGAAAACGCGATAGCATGCACTTAACCCTATAACTCCTCAGAGTGACTGGTTTCTAATTTCTCCTTACAATATCACCCTTGAATCAAATGTAAAGAACGTGAGAATAAAGGAAATGATCACCAATGTAAGAAGCTATCCCGACTGTTAAACATATTCTCCACGTCAGTATCAAAAGAATTGTAAAGAGAACAGAATAATATTGTGGTTTTAAGGGATAAAGGAGCACAAGAAGCTCAAGAATAGGTCACACACAGGTTTGCTGCTCTATAAAATCAAGTACCCATTTTCTACCACCTGCATCTCGCTAAGAAAATACTTCACTTTCTCTAAAAAATCTTTGTCACCTTGGCTCGGTGCTATACCCTTAACACGCTACACGTGTCCATAATTTACGATTTCAGAGATTGGCGTTTCACGGGCGTGCTGTTGTTTCGGTGTCTTGTATCCTGCTCTTATTTCCCTTCGTTCTGTCCGCCCCTTTTGGACTGGGATCTTGGTCTTCTCCGTCTCTGATTTGTAGGTTTAACTTTGTTAGAATCCTCGGGGGGACTAGTAGCCTTTTCTGCTCTTGCACTCTTACCACGTTCTTGATTGGTTTCCTGTGGTGCTCTCTTTTCAGGGTCTTTCTTGCTTGTAGGTGACTCTTTGAGTTTATTCTTACCTGGTGTGGACTCGGCACCACGGCGAGAACCATCCCTAGAGGATGCACTCGGTTTTTCTTCGGAGCGTTCAGATCTAGGTTTTTTAGACGTGGACATTTGATTTGACTCAGCACCATGGCGATAAGTGTCTTTTGAAGATTCAGAAGGTTTCGATTCGGAGCACTCAGGTCCAGACTTCTTGGATGCAGAACTTTTATTTGACTCGGCACCCTGACGAGGGCTGTTCTTTAAAGATTCACTCGGTTTCACTTCGGAGCGCTCAGATCCAGGCTTTTTGGGTGTAGAACTTTTATTTGACTCAGCAGCACGGGGAGAAGGGTCCTTTGAAGATTGAGTCGGATTTTCTTCAGAGCGTTCAGATCTGGGCTTTTTAGGCGTCGAAATTTGATTTGACTCAGCACCACGGGGAGAAGGGTCTTTTGAAGATTGAGTCGGTTTTTCTTCGGAGCGTTCAGATCTAGGCTTTTTAGGCGTCGAAATTTGATTTGAATCGGCACCTCGGCGTGAAGTGTCTCTTGAAGAGTCAGTCGGTTTTACTTTGGAACGTTCAGATCCTGGCCTTTTGGGGGTAGAACTTTTATTTGACTCGGCACCATGGCCAGGACTTTCTCTAGAGCATTCATTCGGTTTTTCTTCGGAGCGTTCAGGTCCAGGCCTTTGGGTGAAGATGAAGGAGGAGCCTTTGAAGCGTCAACTTTGGATTCGACGCGATTTTTCTGGCGTTGATTTTGCCCTTGAGTATTCTTTGTTTCTTTTGTGCCATCATCTACGGTTTTCTCTTGCTTGTTTGGAGAACTCTCTGTAGCTTCGTTTTGTCTTGGTGTCTTAGCCTTCCTTCCACGACCGCCCCGCTTTTTGTTCTTTTTTCTGGGAGCTTCTTCTAGCGCAGCCGAAGCTGCAATGTTCTGTTCTTGTTCCTCAGCTCTCTTTCGCTCTCCATTGTCTACTACAGGCGTATTTGCCTCCGATTTATCTTTCAAAGTCACCTCACAGGTAGATGAATCTTGTTCCTCCATGTTCACCTTTCTCGAAACCACTACATCATGTCCTTGAGTCGAGAGAGCCGGTACAAATCGCTTTTCCAAAACGCTTTCCTTAGTTTTGACTACATCCACTGTCATTCCTTCATCCTCTTTTTTAATCGAGTTCTCGTTAACAGTTGAACATATTTCGTCTTTTATCATTGCCTCGGTGTCTTGGAGAGGAGGAACCGCATCATTTGAATCTTGAACTTCAGTATGCCCATTGGGATTCAATTCCTTGACTATTTCTGGACCAGGGCTACTGCTTTGCAATTCAGCTGCAGCATTGCCTTCCCATAGGCTCTTCACTTTGTTCAGATCGGATAGCAACTTATGTTCTTCTGGGGTATTGGCGGCTTTCAAATTCTTTGGAGCAATATGTAGTTCCTTAGACTGACATAAAATGGGAAATATGTGTTAGAAATATAAGAGAAGGGGAGGTGATAATTGCACGAATATAATAGGCTACGGAAGTAGAGATCAATAAGGATCTTCAACCCGCACTGCCGCCACCTTTAAATACGTTGTGAACTGAGACTTGTGAAGCCTAAAGCTACTTATTTGCCACTAGAACGTCCAATCAAGACGTTTCTCAGAATTTTTTCGCAAACTATCGAACGCAAAAGTGTAAATCACAACCAAAATCCGATTTAACCCTATATGAACATGGAAAAGATCCAAAAAAGCAATTTGCAATCTTTTTGCAGTTATATAGGCATTACTCGATGCGAATCACAATGGAATGTAATATATTTTCAGAGAAGTCTACAAATCATTTGAAGTCAGAACAAAGAATCTCGAAGCAACAAGTAAGATCACTAAGTACATACCTGAAACTCATCATTTGCAGGGGGATTCGTAGGGAGAATGTCTTCCTTCTTTTCCTCTACTTCAGCGGCCCGGAAGAGGCCGATGAACTGTTCTCCTGTCTAAACATCCAGTACACCACATTAACCATACAGTTCTCGACAATTAAAGACAAATAGAGTAGTGAAACAACAACCATCACCAACAGAGACAGAAAAGAACTGCATGAAAACTTGAACTCGTCCTCAAGTTACCAAGACATGATGGCAACTATGGGCATTAATTCCAACAGCTTGGGTTTTGGTTCCAAGAAGAAGTCCCTGCAAGCATCTATACTGGTTGTCTATGATATGTGGACATAAAATCATGTAGCCTACAAAAAGCAACTGAACTTTGCTGGAGAATCTCTCCACCATGATCAAAAAAGCTGACTAAACAACGGTTATTTTATCTATGTGTTGAAAAATACAGTAATCTTACAACTAGTGGTAATAGAACCGGTATGGCCAATATGGTGCACTGACCATGTGTGTTCCGATGGCATGCTGTAAACTGTTTCCTTGCGGCTGTGGTATACTCTGTGGTGGAGTAAAAGGGGGCCGTGGAGAAACACCATGATGAAATTGGGTGTGCTGTGGATTAGAACCAACCGGAAAGGGAGTTTGCTGAGGAGGAGTGCTGGGAAGCAATCGAGTCTGTTGTGGAGGAGAACCCACGGGGAAGGGGGGTCGCTGTGGATGATTACCAGGACTAAATTGAGTCTGCTGTGTAGGAGAACCAACAGGAAAATGGGTTTGCTGTGGATGAGTGCTGGGCAGAAATTGGGCGTGTTGTAGAGGGATACCAGGAGGAAACTGGGCCTGCTGTGGAGTGATACTGGGAGAAATGCCTTCTGGGAAAGCAGGATGTCTTACTGGAGGCGAGGCGAACTGCTGCCCTTCTACCATAGCTGGATCTTCATAACTGGTCGCATTAAGGGGAGGGCTGTTTGGTCCCAATGGCCTATTAACAGTTCTTGAAATAATTGGAGGGCTCTGTGCAAGTAATCGTTGGTTGTGCTCACAAAGACGATGGAATCCCCGAAAAGGGGAGCCGGGATGATCCATTGGAAAGTTTTCTACAGGACCACTCCACTGCTGCGTTGGTTGTTGAACACCTTGAACTTCAGGTGACAAAGGATAAGGAACAAGTGGCCTCACAGGTGGACTATGGGGAATTTGCATGATTCCACCATGTTGCCTCAGCCACATGTCATGTTGACTGGGAGAAAATACAAACGGAGCAATTTGGGGGTGGAGCATGCCTATTGGATGCCGTGGTGGAGTACCCATAACGATAGGCTGACCTTGTAAGATATTAGGTGATGGAGCATTTACAGGAGGGGACTGTGGGAGACCATCAGGTAACAATTGTGGAGATCCTTCATCGGACACCTGAGACATCCTGCCGGTGCCGTGGAAGCCGGGAGGAGGTTCCATTTCTCCAGAGTGACTGGATTGCACTGATGAAGAAGTCTGCACTCGTGGCGTTGCAGATGCCTTAGTAAAATCCTCTTCCTTTGAACCTGGTAAAACCGCAGCTGGGATGATGCCCTCCGAGTCATTTACATTTCTACCTTCGTTACCTTTCTCATTCTTAACATCAGAGACGTAGCCTGCCGGTATGGGTTGAGATATGTTTTCTTTTGACTCCACCAAAGTCTCTTGAGTACCACAGGCTGAATGCGCACTGGGCGAGCCCTGCAGAGAGGTCTGGTCACGTGCTTTCATATTTGGAATCTCGGATTGCTTATCTGCGACCTCTCTCCCCTCCCCTCTCCCCTCTGGAGGAGACGAAAGATCTTGTGAATTTGGTTGAGATTTTGAGAGAGATGTTACATCCGAAGCATTAGCACCTTGTTGAGACAGTGCTGTTGACAGACGAATACTATCGTCAACATTCTTGTTTTGTCCCTGTTTGCTTGGCGCAGAAGTAGATCTTGGACGTGAAGGTCCTGCGCTAAAAGGCTTCTGTTTCACGCCTATTTTTTCGCCAGCTTCTTTACCCAATTTCCTTTCTTCCTCTTCCTTCCTTTGCTCTGCACGTCGATTGACCTTAGAAAGAGGGCAATCTCTTGCAATATGGCCTATTTTATTACAAACGCGGCAATTCCTGTCACTTGGAGCTTCAAAGCCATCTGTAAGAAAGTAAACATCAAAGAAGTACCGCTGAATAAAATCTCTGGGTATATCATATCGTGGAATTCCAAAGCGTTCACGTCCTCTGATAAAGGTGGTCAGGATATAGTTGGCCATCTTCTTTGTCACGCCCGCACCCAAGTTGTGGTCCAGATTGAAAGGGTCTGCAAATTAAGTAGGGTGTGAAGTAAAGCTCTCGTCGAATCGGACAGAAATAACTAGTAAAGTACAAAAAAAAATTGCCAATAACAGAAGTCACCAATAACAAAGCTCAATGGAGCGCCCAATGCAAGCTAATTCCATAACTGACAGTTGCGGGATTTTTTCATATTCAATTACTTAGCTCCTTCAGAGTTCTGGCATAAATTGTAAGGGAAAAGTTTTAGAATACATTTAGAATATATTTTACAATAGACTCATTCACGACATTAAAATTACAAAAGAACCGAACAGAACGACCTAACTTCATTAACGGATCGAAACCGACCAATCACGACTGACCTACGCCACTTGAGTCTTACAGGCGATAACATCACGGAAAAACTGACCAAGAAGGTTTATACAAACCGGACTAAGTACATTCGACTGACAACAACCTTTCACTTGACTCTGATGATGACTTCCGCTCGGGTTGTCGAAACGTCAGTCACCAATACCGACAATAGTCCTCCTCAGGACTACACTCGCCCGGACGATCAAACTACACTACTACAAAATGCGGGAAGTTTGCTTGTGTTGGTACGGGTACTTTTAAATTTAATTTAATCTTATGAAGAAGCTGCAAAATTTGTTGGTCATACAATCGAACGTGCTGTGTCTTCGAACGTGTTTTCAAGTGAGGCAATAAAGAATAGTAACACCTTACCCTCAATTGCGAACACGTGTTTGGTCCACATTTTTTCAAATTTGGTCAGCTTTTTTGTTCTTCTGCAACAAACCACGTCGTGTTCGAAGTCAAATTCTTCAGTATAATATCTTAGAAAGCCATACCACAGGAAACCCACACTGAAATTGTTCCTCTCCTTTGGATTCCAGGCACTTCCCTGAGAGTAAGAAAAAACACGAACAATAGATTCAAGTAGATCTTTATACAACACCATGCACTTATTTTTAACGATGTCTACGAAAGCACACACAGGTGATGACAGGCAGTTTATTCCTATCATTAATTATTACTTAAACAAGGTTGCGTTGCGAGGAATTTTCAAAGCTGAATGGGTGCCACCGGGTGCCACTATTCCCCTCCCCCCTTGCTTTACAGAGAAGAAGTACTACCACATACAATTTTCCTCTCGTCACTCAGAAACCAGCAATTCCAGCCATCAATGAACTTCTCGGGCGGTTTGTCACCCTTGTGCAAGGCCTGTAGCACTGGAATGACTGGAGGATTGCACTGTTGCAGATAATGAAGAAGCATGAGTATATAGGCGTAGGATGACAGGCTGCCCTTTGAAGCGTCTCCGATGTCACACACCTGACGGGGAATGAGACAGAAAGCACAGGTACACTTAAACATTATTAATTTTACAAACTTCGGACTAAACCTAAGATTTAGCAGCAAATGACTAAGGACAAGGCATGTTTATGAGACATTTAAACCCAATGGGCGAATATAGTGAACGAATTTGGAGTTAAAGAGATTGATCCTTCCCAATTAACCCCTTAACTTGACTACATGAAACCAAAACCAAAACCAAACCAAAGCACTCAAAGAAACCAAATTCAGTTACTAGAAAGCTTACTTTTATTGTAAGGAGAAATTAGATGCTGGTCACTCTTGAAGATCAAAGGGTTAAGGTAACAGGTTCACATCTTTAGTTAGTGATCATTTCCTTTATTCTCGTTACCTCATGTTTGATTCGGGAGTGATATTGAGGGGAGAAATTAGATCACGAACTGATGGTTAGTCGTCTTGTACAAACTTACATAAACTCACATACCTTGGCAAATACCTTTACAGCATAGCCAAGAGTAGCAACACGATCATCCAGCTTAGCGTAGGTAGCAAGCATCTTTGTGTTCTCCAATGCAAGTGTGTTATATAAGCTTATATCAGCCTCACGCTTACAACTGCGAAGGAAGAACTTCACAATGGGAACCTTTGCTGTGGTGATAGGCAGTACATTGTTACAGTCTTTGTGTTTCTTGAGAAGCCTTGCAAGGTTAGTGATGATCTCCACACAATCCAATTCTTCTTTGACACGGTTTTCCAGCGTCATGCAAATATCAATGTCACTATTACGAAACCCAAAGCCATTTTTGGAGGAACCAAAGAGAAACAGTCGTGCGCCTGCGGAAAAAGACAACAGCAGCTTAACATAAACAATATCGCAGTAATTCAAACAAAACAACCGGTCTGCCGTGCGGGAGGTCAAGGATTCAAACCCCAAACCGGACCAACATTCGGAGTCTTAAGCTATCGAGGAGATCGCGCTGCCTTTGCTATGACATCCACAAATGGTTAGAGATTCTAGTCTTCTCGAATAAGGACGACAAACCGTAAGTCCCGCATCCTGCATCTTTGTACAAGTTAGCAAAGGGATGTTAAAGAATCTACGCACTCTTTGCCAAGAGCTGGGAGAGTAGCTCCGACGTTGTGATCGAGCCTTGTTAAATTGTTAATTAAATTGTAACAAGTGCAATATTTATGTAACACGAGTGCAAAGTTGTAGCACAAGAGTAAAATACAAATAGGGCACGCTGAAAAAATATCGTCCGTTTTGACTTTCTGGGACGCGTTTTTCAGGTAAATTATGAACAAGTAACAACACGATTTCTCGTGCAACTTGATGTAAACAAGCACTTGTAAAAATTTCCAAAGACAAGAAATTACACTCGCCCTAAAGGCTCGTGCAGTTTTGTTGTCTTTAAAAAATTCACTCGTTCTTAATAAAACTAAATTGCGTTCGTGATCATGTTATTACCTATACTTATACCGGCCCCCATTGAAGACAGCTTTAAAGCTGAATTGAGCTACCCTGTTTAAAGTTCGCTAATAAATAAATTATATAAATAGATAGATGGCTTACCTGGATACTTCTCACGGATGTACTGTTCCAGATTCTTCAACACCTCCTCTCGGTATGAAACTTCTGATTTTTCAAATTCAAAATCACCTGTAAATATAGAAGTCTGCAATTACTGGACTAGTGAGTTGACTGTGAAACAAAATTAACCAAAGTACACTGTAAATGCAAACACACTTGTCGGAAAAATCATATGAACGGGAACATTTAGAAGATATGGTGTGAACAGTCATAACATGTACATAAACAGGTTAAGTTTCTGTTCTTGTCCTTTAGATAGACTTCCGAATGATTTACAGGTCACTTCAAGAAAGTTTAAAATGTTTGAGAAAGCGTAGTGTCACACTAACTAACAAAGGCAAAACTCGAATAAAGAATTGCCGAGTGCCTGGAAACCAAAAACTGATCAGTTTTGTATCTTCCCTGATGTTTTATACAACTGCGCTTACGGGCATGGTAACAAAGGTACATGACGAAGGATTAACAAAGAGCTTTGTTGGAAGTACTCACGTCTACAAGTCTGGCAGACAAAATCTAGCACTTGAGCAAACGTTGGCGTCATTGGCGGCAGTACTATCAGAGGCGGCTTCCGCAAATCTGGGCACTGATCCTTCACGTGACCATCCTCTTTGCAAAAGCAACAGGTTTTAACTGGTTTACTGTTTCCTTGGAAAACTTTAGCATCAAATCTATAAACAACCTTCAGCTGAGTAACACCCACGTCGCTGGTTTTTCCTGAAGACCTACACGCTTGCTCCTTTGAGTCAGTTTTGGAGTCTCTGTGTTCTTCCTCTTCAGATCCACTCAAACTTACTTCAACTTCAATTTCTGTCTCAATTTGATCCTTGCTTTTCAAGCTAGCACCATTCGTTTTAGTTTGTCTTTGAGACAAACCACCATCTTCACAGTCGTTCCTAGAAACATCCAGAGAGTGCATCTGTTTGGTCAGAGGATCCAAGTCATCCAATTGAAAAATACCCTCGTCATCAGTGACCTCCTTGCTCTCCTGCTTCTTACTTTTCACTGATTTACCGTCATTCGCCTTGTGAGATGGTTTAGAACTTGTCTTTAGTATCTCTGTATTTTACCCAAACAAAATACAAAAATAACAGAGAGGTTAAAATAAAATAAACAATAACAGACCTGCCAGGTTAGTACTACCGCATTCAAGTTCTATATAAATTTACATACTCAAAGCAGTCGTATTTTTATGTGTTCTCATTAATTATCTCATTATTTATTCCAATTAAGTACGACACACAGGTTCATAAAACATAACAGCACTAGTTATCATATTCCTTACTTATAAAAAAAAAGAGGTAAGAGGTAAATTGAAGAAAAATGGGAAAATAAATAAACAGACAAGTAAGTAACGCAAGAAAAACATGAGGATAAAAAACAGATACTCATTTAAAAGCAGTGTGATTTTACAAAACTGTTGACAATTCAGCTATTTTGAGGACAGACTTTTCCATTGTCTTTTTCATAATTGTTCTTTTCTTTCAACAATTATTTGAATATTTCTAGTCTACTTGAATTTCTTTCTTTTCTTTCACAGAAATTTTTAACAATAGGACATTCAACTCGCCATTGAACTGAGCAGTCTTTTAAAACCCCTCCAACCTGATGGAAATTCCCTTTGATTATGACAATAACTTTACTCATTACAGTATCCCCCATCTGGTTAAACCTCTCCTTCCATCAAACATCAAGTTCTGTTTTAGATTTCAGATCTCTCCCCAGTCGTTCTCTTCAAAATGTTACGAAAATAGTTAAAACGGTTTTGCTTTTATTCATTCTGGCTGGGCAGCATAGAAGTACAGTTTAAAAAAGGTTAGTAGTCAGGTGTTCCAATAACTTTTTCCATAAGTGGCTTTCGATAATGTAATGGGCGGATGTGCCGTTAGGTGGACAGCTCGCTCGCACCATAAATAGACGGCGGTAAGAGATCTTATAGGCATCGGTTGATCGCTGGTAACTGGCTTTTAATGAAACTGCTGTACCGTAGATGTAAAATTAGACAAAGAAACAGGATTATATGAGCTGATTTCCCGGAAAGGTTATAATTATTGCTTACCACTTTGTGACGAGGATGCAAAATACTTAAAGCTGTTCTTCCAGCACGTAAAGAAGTGGTCGTATGCTAGAGGTAAAGGGAAACAGCTATGTAGTTAATGTAATCCTAATAATAGTAATAATAATAATGATGATAATACTACAAATCATAATAAAGAATCTAATAATGTTGATGATCATTATCATCATTATATCGTAAACTAGGTTGTGGTTTATCTTCATTATCACAACAAAAACAACGCAATAATTAGCAGTTATTCGGCGAGGGTGAGGTGAATATTGTTGAATATTATTCGCTGAGCTTGACGCGAATGATTGTTTTAGTATAATTGCTATGGTGATTTCGAATTCTGATGGAAATATTCGTTTTGCTGCTGAAACTATTCTGTTTCAATTGTTTTGATTACTCGTATCGAGATAAAGAGCCAGTTTCCACTAGGATTTAATAGCTTCTTCAATTCAATCAGCAAAACTTCATATCTTTCTTTTGAAAAGTGTCACGCCAAACTTGCGAGCTCTTCGGAATTGAATATTCTTTATCGTGTTCATCAGTTCCACAGTAACACTGACAAAGCGCGTGGCGGCCATTTTAGAATTTAGCGCTCCTGCTATAGTCACCCCGCGCAAGGTGATTAGAGCGAGATATGACGTAATCCCCGACCAATCAGAGCGCGCGCACTTCTATAATCACCGCGGTAATTATACCAAAATACATTATAATCATAATTATTAAACATAGAGTATTTAAAGTTGCTTCAGAGTGAGTTTTCCCGTTCTTGAATAAGTAACTTACCACATCTACAATTAACCAATTACAAGTCAGCCAAAAAAAACCAAACAAACAAATAAACAAAAAAAGGAAAACAGTAGTTAAAGCTAAATAAAAAAAAAGGCAGGATTGAAAAGGTCGTACCTTTGTCGCTACTTAATGAGGAAGCAACGTTTCGCTTGGTAGAAAAAGGATCTATAAATTAAACGCAGAACACATTAAAGATTACCTCATACTTCTTACTAACTGAGTTCAAGGTCTGTACTGTAAATTACGCACAAAGTTTTTCCGCAAGGATTTAAGAAAAAAGCGTAAAAGAAAATGACCACGGCAAATTCGTCCTCAGCGTACATACATATTGGATGGAGACTTTCTGTTTGGCACCAGTATGGAAGAGCAGTGCTATCTGAAAATGTTACGCATACCTTCCATTGCTAGTCGACGATGACCCCACCTTCTATCTTCTCTTTTAACAGGCATTGGATCTTTGATGGAAATCACCAGATTTGGAGGGTCGAAATCAATACAGTAAAACCTGAGAATGAAAATAAGCCCACTTTGAACATCATCTCTAGAAGCTGACTGTCGAGAATCCTGAAAAGATATCTGGACTGTCATTAGGCACTAGACGGTAGGATGTCATTGTGTTGTGTTCTTGGGGAAGGCTCTCCACTCTCGTAGTGTCCCCCCCCCACCAGCAAACTGTCATACGAAATGGGTAAAAAGCTGGGGGGGTGGTAACTAGGACAAGCTCTGTCTGTGTAGGTGGCACTAGGCTTGAGAGCAGACCAACCCTCACTCTAATTGCGACAGGCAAGAAGCCAGTTTGACAAATTCTTTTCTTTCATTTCCTTGGCAGAGAGTTCATTTTTAAAAGAAACTGGAAATAAGGGTCTACTTATGAGTAGTACTTCTACAGCTAGCTTTTACTTTTTCTTTTAGTGCAAGTTTTGGCTAGGTCCAAAATGCACAATCTTTGATGATAAAAGCTATATAATTGGAAACAAAATAATACAGTTTAAAAAAATAAAAAATAAAAAAAGGTTTTTTAATTCCACTCTTACTTAAAAAGCTGATACCACAATGTTCCAATCTGTTCTTTATTCTCACTAGCAAAGTTTTCAGTAGCTTTTGGGTTGTCTTTGTCAATTGCCTGAAAAAAGAAAATCCCTAGTTTTCAGTAACATCCATTATTACTTAGAGATTTACGAAGGTACACAGAAGATAATGTAACTATAGAAATGCATCTGCTCAGAACTTTGGTTGCTAAACTGTAAGCAGCATGAGGAAACACAATCAAGTGGGTTCCCTTGATTCCTTTCACTCTCAAGATCTCATTAGTAATTCTCCTTCCTGTCTGCTATACAATGCTCAAATGCTAGTTTGGAGAATTTGTTATTGGATCAACTCCCCTAACTGATGTTTTTCTTTACTCTCATCACTTGTCTGCCTGATATTATATTGACATTGTAAGGAGAAATTCTCACTTGGTCACAAATGAGAGTTAAAGGGTTATAGTTGCCTAACATACAAGGACCAAATTTTCTGTCATCTTTTACCTTTGATTATTTTCTTGTTTGTTCCAAGCACACTCACATCATCCTTACACAGACAATTACATTATTCATACTAGTTTGGATTCAATTTAGCCTTGGATCACTTAGCCTTGAATTATTTTATAAAGGGGGGAAGTTTCAAAAGAAACTGTGGTGCTGCGTCAGAGGGAGAGCACATGTATAACAGGGTTATTTGGTTTTATCAACTGAGTTGATAACATAAATTAGCCACCGTAAGGAGTTAAAAAGCTGACATTTTGAGCACTAGCCCTTTAGCTATTTAGCGTTTGCCAGTTAGCTCTAATCAAGGTTTAACTTTCAAATTATCAGCTTTTAAACTCTTTGTGGTGGCCAAATTTACATTATCAACTCTGTTGACAATACCAAATTACCCTGTTGAATCATTTGAAACTATTACAAAAAAAGATTCACCTCATGTGGTACCCATCTGGGAAGAACTGGAGGCTTTGCTACTTGAAGGAACTGAATGACCATCAGAGCAAAAGAGTAACCAGGTAAACCACCCTCTGATTGACAATCAATGTTGCAAATCTAACACAAGAAAAAAAAAACAAACAAACAAACCTGAGTACTTCAGCTAGGTAACTAAACTTACAGTGAACCAATATTGAAATTTGGAATTAAAGAGTAAAGCCAAATTAGTGGAAAGGAGACACCAGGTGAACTTACCCTTGCCCAGTAACGCAGGCCCACAACCAACTTGTTGACGCGAGGATCAGCATCACAATACTTCTTTAACAAGCAGCAAGTCTTGAAAGCCTTAGGAAAATAATCAGTTACTCATAGATTAATTGCATATCTTATTAAACTGATCATCTCTGAGTAGTAAAAAAACAGTGGAAACTATGAAAAATACTTAAATCTGTAATAATTAACCCTTTGACTCCCAGATCAAATTTGTATTTCTCCTTACTGTCAACCATACAATTCTTATAATGTTAGTTCAGAGAATTTATTATTGGATCAACAAATTATCCCAAAATTGATATTTTCCTCTGGCCCCATCACTTATCTAGTTGATATTGTACTGATACTGTAAGGAGAAATTCTGTCTTGGTCACTCATGGGAGTTAAAGGGTTAACCTGGCTAAGAATAGTTATTTTTTTTGTCCAGTCTCTTTCAGATTCCTGACAGGTTTCCTTTTCTTACAAAGTAAACTTCAACATGTTGCAGCTTATTTGAAATCTTCTGTAACTATATTACTTTCTTACGCTTTCAACATGGAAATGTATGATTTCAAGCAGTTCTGAATGAAAGAAATTACCGGTATTCATGATTTGTTTTAGTGACTTTCAGCATCAGCCACAGAGATTTGCTTTTAAATCTAAGGAAGCCGTTAACTAAGAGTTTGGTGAATAAGTGGGAAAGAGGTGAGAGGAAATAAAAAAATGACCATGACAAGAATGACGAAGAGGGTTATGACATGGAATACAACTGGAAAACTTAAGAAATTCAGGGTGAATTTACAAGATGCAGAAAAAAAATTTAGAAGTGTCTCCCGCACATGGAAAGCTCCTATCGTCAAGTGAACTACAACAACAAAAGAACTCCTGTTGATAATATATTTTTACACTACAAAGTGTATTTTTAGAGAAATCAGAATATGCCATTATGCATTATAGAAGTACTAGGCAGGAATACATACTTTACATGTACTTGTATAATACTCACAGTTATATTTCCTGGGCTGAGTTCACAAAGAAGTCCACTGAAACAAACATTTTCATCATTAACTTGTTAATCAAAATGCGTAGTGGCAGAAAAAATTTTCAAACAAAAAAATCAAATTCTCAAACAAAAAGATCTTCATGTCTGAAACACTAGTGGTATCAAGATAGACTTAGTATTTTAATAAAATCAAAAATCAGAAATACTTTTAACACTGTACACATACATTTACACAAGGTAAATAAAATATGTATAAGAGGTTCAGAAAGCAACAAAGATGTGAATGAAATACACGTTATTCACCAAGCATGAGATCAAGATGGCTGGATACTGGCCAAGTCCAGTTTTTGCATTTTTATGCACCAGGATTAAGTCCAGGTCCAAAAGAACCAAAAAAACAAAAAAAAAAAAATAGGAATCAAAAATGACCTGCTTATTTTCATTTTGTTCTTCAGTTTTGTATTTTTTGGTTTTCATAGTATAATAACCTCATGACAATCATTCACTTTTTCTTTGTTCTGACTATCTTCTGCCTCTTTTTGCAGCTCCATTGCTCAAATTAACCAAAAATTACAAACTACTGGTATGGAAGTCCGCACCAAGCAGCTTTTTTTCAAGCACAGGAACAAAGCAGGCAATCCCAAGAGGGCAAGATAGGCCCATCTTACCCACTCAGGTAGCCAATCAGAAGGCAGGATTTGCCTCATATTTAACACAGGCACTACCAGCTAAATAACAATTGTCATTATAGAATGAAGTTTAGATGTTAATACCTTGAAAGATGTTTGAATAATATCCTGGGTACCTTTGCATCAAATTCACTTTTTACATCGCAGTACTTGTCTAAAATAGAGGTAAAAAGGTTACTATTTACTCTTCAACTCCTAAGAGTGATTAGCACCTAATTTCTCCTTGCAATATCATCCCAGAATCACACATTTATGTTATGAGAATGAAGGAAATGATCACCATCCAAAGAAGCTCTTGATTGTTAAAGAAAAAATTAATTCTCCTCATCAGCACCTTAGGAAATGTAAAGAGCATAGTAAGGAGAGTTTGAATACTGATGTTAGGGTGTAAAGGGTTAATAACAATTTGTGGTTAGCGCAGAGACAGGATGCTTTTCCATTGAGTATCAGAAAACCAAAACCAATGAAAGTAATCACATCGGCAGTTTAGAAGAAATAAAAATACCCCTAAGAGCCAATGAGAACTAAACAAGGTAAAAACAAGCCAACTGTCTGAAGCGCGGGAAAACACCGGTGAACATGTCATGAATGGGTACAGTTTTGCATCTCAATAAAGGGGGTAAGTTTCTAAAGAAGTCAATTGGAGAGTATAGTAAGGTAATTTGGCATTATCAACTGCAATGTTAACTTGAATTGGCCACCATAAAGAGTTTCAAAGCTAATGTTTCGAGCATTCTGTGATAAATTTCAAGACTTAATCAAATCCTTTAACTCCCAAGATCTGATTGTTAATTCTCTCCTCTTGCTGTGACACAATTCCTTGTAAATTAGTTATGAGAATTTGGTGTAAGATCAAGATAAAAACTTCTTCCTGATAAGTTTGAGTTTTATCAATAACTATTTGCTAGAAAACATCAGAGTGAGAAAATACAAGTTAATCACTTCCAGGAATTAAAGGGTTAAACACTTATCTGAAGTTTGTGTAAAAGGTTATTTCTGACAGAGCTACATTCAAGTAAGGTGCTCATTCTATTTCCTTATGTGTGTGTGTGTGTTTTTTTTTTTTTTACAGTAGTTGAAAAGTACTTCAGAGATGCATTTTACCTAGTATTGCAAAGTTTGCATAAGTTGTTAGGCACACAGCTAAGTACTATTTCCAGCCTTTCTCCACACCACAATTTTAATTTTCAAGGCAAAAGGTTACTAGTCAAATCACATGATCTGAGCAGATACCTGTTTCCAAAGGTTTTTGTCTCAACATCACAAGGTCTCCAATTGCATTGATAAAATATTTTGCCCAATCTATTTTCATGCTGATGTCTTATACATGATCTGACCTACACTGTAGCAAGTAAGCACTTATTGCAGCTTGGTTGAAAACAAACAAACAAACAAACAAAAAAAACAACAAACCAAATAAGAAAAGCATTTTGCCTCACCATCTTTTTGAAGTAGCTCCAAAATTGACAGGAGAACATGAGGCACATTGAGCTGTATAAATAAAATAAAATAATTATAATATTATCAGTAATATCATAGCTTCAAAGAACACTTCAGATGTGATTGATTCATCACTGCTTTTTTCCTGAAACTTACAGTCAAGAGGAATATTATGTGCATGTAGCAATAAGGGCTTTCTTTTACCCAGGTAGAGTTAGTAGCTCCCAGTATTGATTTCAACTGTAAATTCTCCTTACAATTTCAATACATTATTCAGTAATGAGATAGTGAGAACTGACAGGTTTATCAGCTAAAGCGTTTCACCTTGATGAAACACCACTTATCTACATAGAAATATTTGATTCAGAAGACAGATGTGGTAATTGTTGTATCTTGAGAGGCAGAGTGTTCATTGTTCAATTCCAGACCCCAGCAAATGCTGATGAAAATGAGATGAGGTAATGTGCATGGATTAACTTTTACATTCATTGTATTTTATTTTACAAATAGATTCCTTGTTGCTGTGCATCTGTTCCCTAGTAGATCACAAATTACATCATTTGAAATGTGGTACAAGGAAAAGAGTGGCACATGAGACTCAGCCTGACAGCTTCTGAGATCTATTACTGTATAGACCCACAGAAACAGGTATATAATTCAGCTTATCCTATGAAATGTCTTCATACATCTTGATTTTGAGTGAAAAACATTTTAGCTGATAAAACCTTACAAAGTAATTGGAAAAGTTTGGTCACTGCCACCTCTTATGCATAACCATGAGCAACTAATGCTACCTCATCTGGAATGACAAGATCAAGGTTAACATCACTGTCCTTCAGACCAAATCCAGTGGAGGAAGATCCATAAAGGAACACTGCACATTCTATTAAAAAAAGAGTTCAAAATATGCTACATTTTAACATCAAAAATTTAATAAAAATGTAAGGGATCAACACCTCTGCTGATCCAGAGCCAAAACTACTCTAACCTACTCTGTAAAAATTAATGAAATAATGAAAGACGCACATGCACAACAATACTCTGAAAGCTTTTCCCAGCCATTAAACAATGCACAATCTTTAACATGGCTTCACATACCTGCCTATGCAGAGTTAAAATTTAGTATTATCAACTCAGTTGATTTTTTTAAGTTTTAAAGCTAACGTTTTGCGTGTTAGCCCTTTTTCATTCACTCTGATGAAGGGCTATCACTCAGTTTTAAAACTCTTTATGGTGGCCAATTTACAATAGCAACTCAGTTGATTACACATAATTACCCTGTTATACTCTCCCACTGACGCAGCACCACAGTTTCTTTAGAAACTTACCCCCTTTAAAATTTGTAGGCTGTTTGGATGCCACAAAAGTTGCTGAGAAACTTGTTCTAGCAAAACTTTGAAAGGTCGTGAATAAAGTTAACAAAAAGAAACAAACAGTGTAACAAAGTTATGATCAACATCAACATTACCTGGAAACTTGGTGCACACAACCTTATGGACATCTTTTGCTACCTTGCCCCTCAAAGGTAGATCTTTTTCAGGGGATAATCCATGATCCAAGAAAACAGAGTCAAGAAGCTTGCTCAGAGCTAAGGTTTGATTTTTGGAAGGTGGGGTAATCCGTGTGAGCGACAAAGACTCTCCTTTGGTCTATGAGCAAAAACAAACGTGTTTAAAATTTCAGTGGTCAAGGAAGATGTCCAATGTTTGGTGTGAGTATGGAACAAATTAATCTCCAGTCAAAACTTGAAACTCTGAAAAAATGGGAGGCTGTTTTTTGAGGGAAATAGGCTAAACAGCTAATGGTGAGAAGTCTTACAAGTGGAAGTAGACTTCAAGTTACTGGCTTTTCTTGATTGACCACTTTACTGATGCTAAGCTGCACAGTCATGTAGCTAATGAGGTACAAGTATCTAGTTTATATGACCTGTATACTTAAAAAATCAGTGACATGGAAACTGTCCTGAAAAGGAATGGAGGAAAAAAGATGGCAAATTCTGAGCTTTCTCATAAAGTGGAGAGAAGTTCAAATGCTCCTTCTGTGGTGTGTTGAGGACTGTCTTAGACAGGATTCAAACCTAAAAACTTCAGATTTTACAATCAGATCTTGTCATCTTAAACAGGTTTGATTCATAATAATATACTCAACCAACTGTGTATATGTATCTGGTCAGAGAAGAAATGTTCCTCACCCTGTTTGCTCTCCTGTGACCCTTGGTTCTCACATGTTCTTGACATCTTTTCAAATCTGCCAATTTTAGTTCACAAAGCTCACAGTAAAAGGGACCTTCTGCATCCTTATTTGGTTGCTAAAATGTGTCGAGTAGGAACAAAAAAAAGATATATTTTTCTTAAACAGTTCACTTTCACTGGTGTGGTTCAAATGTTTTCAAACTTGTTCAATTTTTATTTCAGCCTTAGTATTTTATCCTTATTGTAATCTTAATTTGATTGTATTCAAGAGAATCCTAGTTTGCTTTTACCTCGAACACACTTATTTTTGGCGACAACTTTAAAAAATTCTTTTTCTCTAAGACCTTGCATGCTGATTATCATACATTATTTTAAATACATTTGAATACTATATAAATATGCCATCTCCCATCAATGAGCCTTAATGTAACATCTAAAACATGCATCAACCAGCTAAACACAGTTGAATCTCAATAACTTAACCCCCTGATAACTCAAACCTCTCTCTAACTCCAAGATTTTTTCTTTTGTCCCTTCAAGTCATTCTCTATACACTTAAATGTCCATAACTCAAACCATGTCTGTCAACATGTGACAAATCAAAACAAACAGTTCCCTGCAGTCCAAAACATTTACATTACTTTGCCATTTCTGCAATAATTTATTATTCCATTCTTGTTTAACTTCTTAATAATTATATTTCAATAAAATGTGACCTGACTAAATAGAAAAATACACAGAAACACCTTTTCCCTCTAATTTCCAGTACTTTTTTTTTTCCAACTCCCAGTAGTTCAAACTCTCGATAACTCAAGCCTCTTTTAATTTCCCTTGAAGGTTTGAGTTATCTGGATTTGACTATATACTGCATCTGGCAACAAGGCTTAAGTTGAGAGAAGTCTTAGGGAGTCACAAAACATAACAAGGATTAGTGACACAAGGGGAATCAGTTCAAAAAATTCACTGACACACTTTCCTTTCTCAATGGTCTGACACAGGAAAATAAACTGACCCATGGGAGAACTAAAGGTCTTTTTCAGTACAGCTTAAGTTGGTACTGTACAATATAATAGACTTCCTTCTGTATCATATCAAACCCAATAATTGCTACACACCTTCATTTTATCATGTTGCACAACAAAATGTTTAGACTCCAGTTCTTTTATTATCTTTAGCAAATCTTCTGGACTTCTTTGATTTTCATTTGATGTTCCACTCTCCTGCAAGACAACAATCATTATCACATATAAAGACATGCAAACAAACCTCTACATGAGTCACTTTATACACAAAAATGTCAGAGAAACCTCTAAAATCCCAGCTCTCCTTGCAGGGTCAAATTGAAATGCAAGAAAGAATTGTAACGAATGAGAAATTTACTTGCCTGAAAAACTGGTTGGAAATTTGTTTTAGCCTTATACTAGAAGTTAGGTCAGCCAATATATTACACTGAGACTAAATTTATTTTGAACAAATTCCTAAGCCGTTGCGACAGATGTTTTTATATATGAAGTGAGAAATAGCTATTTTGACAAATGAATTCTGTAGGAAAATGATAAATCATTTATGTATTTTGATTATGAAGTTGCATTGGTAACAGCAAATTGGGAAGGTTGGTTTGAATGGCGATTGCAATAAACAAGTGCCTGTTGTTCGTAGCTGTGTACTATTTTAATGCTACTACATTGAGGCCTATTCTTTAAAACAATAAACTGCCAACAATAGAAAAACAAAAGGACTACCTCATACATACTAATGAGGCAGATGTTTTAAGATCGGACGCAATTGCATGCAATTTTTGGCACGCTTAATTTGCGTTTTTCAGTTAACGTATACATAAGCAGTACTGTATCTCAACATTGTGGAGTTCAATTTCTTAAGTGACATTTTAAAAGTTCAATTTCAAGGCCTCAGGCACAGTTTTCCCTAATACAGACCTCCTGGCTGGTGAATTACACATATCTCATATATTTCAAGGTGATATTTAGATGGAACTTTTGATAACCATCAAGAATTGAGAATTCTCTTAATGTATTATTTAACCCTTACAAGTTACATATCATTAAACTTGATATCTTCATGCATTAAAACAGTGGGTATAAATTGAATGATTACCCCTTACACCCTTACTAAACATCAGTAGGAATATTCTCCTCAATAAATTCTATACATTTTCCAAAGTCTTGACAAAGAGAATTTTATTAACAATCAAGAGCTTCTTAAGTTGATGAACATTTCCGTTATTACCGTGACCTTCATGTGCGATTCAGGGGTGATACTGCTTGGAAAACTTAGATGCAACTCACTCTTAAGGGTTAAAGGGATAAGTAAAATCTCACCTCCTTTTTTTCCTTCTTAGATCTGTTCTTGTGGGGAATATTTGTTATCTCTTGTTCCCTTGTCGCTTCAGTTTGGGAACCAACTGGCGATTCTTCTTTCTGATGCAATTCTGGATGTCTCCCGTTAGAGGTTCTATTTGGATTCTCTCCGGACGACTCTGGAGCAATGTCAGAGTTTTCCATTTCCCAATGAGTCTATTACTTTAATTCATTTATCAAATCCATTCTTTCAAAAATAGAAAATTCTCTATTTCCTGTTCGGGGGTAAACTTTAGCCCGAATATGCATAATTCATCGTTCAAAACAATGTTGACATCTATCGAAATTTGTTAACATTATCTTCGAGGAGACACAACGGAACCAATCACTCCCTCCGTTTGGCATCCATAACCATGAAGTAGAAGGCTTTGGGAAGCTTGAAAGTTGATGGAAAGAGCTAGAAAAGCAAATCGCAAGTACGCATTACCAGTCTGCGAGCCGCCATTACAAATTCTGTCAACGCATTTGTTTTGTTGGGTATCCCAATCAACGCCAAGATCGCGGGCGCTTGTTATAGCGGCGGCGCGCTTGGTTTGTTTTTGCGTGAAAATTACCATTTCACTTACGGTATGTAAACGAGAAGGGCTTTCGTCGTTTCTCTAGCAGAACGAAACCTCCTCCGGTCCGCTGCAACCAAAATAATCTTCCACCTGCTGTCCTATCCCAACCCACCGTTCCTAATATGGCCGAAAAACGTCCGAAGTATATGAACTGGATTCTGGAATGCATCAACTTGCTTCGCAGTCGGAAATCCAGGCCCGACTTGGAGCGAATTTGCCGGACGATGCACAAGTGTCACGGAATTGATCAGAGAGATACCGAAGAAGATTTAGCAGCGCTCGTCGCCAGTGGCATAGTGACAAAGAGGTCTTTTAAAGGGGCAATTTCTTATCGAAATGCATCTGGCTGGCACAGAGTAATAGGTTCCGGCAAAGTTTCGAGAGCCGCCCGATGGGTAAGCGAAGCAATTCGAGCGCTAGATCGTGGTTACGGCGTCAGCGCAGTAGATATTGAGAAATTCATCACCGCTCGGCATCCTTATTACCATAATTTGAAGGCAAGGATCAAGATCGCACTAAAGGAAGACTTAGATCATGGAAGAATCTGGTCGATAAGCGAGGGCATGTATCGCTTACTCGAATCAGCTGAGGTAAGTCGCCAGATGTTAACTAGGGGCAATATTCGCGGTTGAAATATCATTAGATCAGGCGTGCATCTACAACAGCGGAGAATCGATACATCATGTGTAACACGTTTGCATAAGACTCGACATTCTCTTGAAACATAGTCATTGCTCAATTCTAATTTACTCCTCTTACTTAGTGTATGTGGCATTTCTGATTTCTCTTCGCAATCCGTATTACAAGGCAGAGTCGTTACGCGTGTCCTTAATACTTACACGGAGTTTGTTTGCCATTTACAGTCGTTCGTAAAGTAGACAAGTATTTCCGCGTCACGCATCAATTATAATCATCCTTTGCTTTTTCCTTTTTTTACTTTTTGGTCAAATTTTAAAGCAAAAGTTAACCCTTCTAGACGTAGGAGACAAATAACAAAGACAACTTTTATGCTAGCGTAAACGTGTGTGATAGGAATCGAAGGCGAAAAACAACCAAATTAATGTTATTTCTTTTAAAGAAATGATAATCATCAATTTACTGATATTAGGTAAAATAACAGATGATACTGTTCAATCCTTTGACTATTACTTTTGTTTTGTGGTGATATTTCAAAAATCAAATTGATCTTCATTCTTGGCAATTTAAAGGAGGTGGGGCCAAGGCTTGGTTTTTAACTCCCAAGATTTGATTGTTAATTGATCCCCTTTCCAGCTGGTAAATATTTCCTTGTAAATCAGTTACAATATGAGAAATGTATGACGGAAAGCACTGCTCTCTACACATTTCCAAAAGTGCTGATAAGGAGAATTTGCTAACCCTTTAACTCCCAAGATCTGACTGTTAATTCTCCCCTCTGGCTAATACACATTTCCCTGCAAGTTAGTTTCAAGAATTTGATGTCAGACCAAGATAACAACTTCTACCTGACAAATTTGATTATTTTCATCACCTGTTTGCTGGCTAATGTGTGGATATTAGAGCGAGAAGTTACAGGTTGATCACTTTTGGGAGTTAAAGAGTTAATAGAACAATCAAAAGTTGGGGTTAAACCTCTTTGTTCTCATGACCTTTATGTGTGATTCAGGGTTGATGTTGTAAGGAGAAATTAGATGCTCGTCACTCTTTGGGGTTAAAGGGTTAAGGGCATAGGATGCACTTTAATCTTAATTTTGTTTTTCTTCTCTTTGTGATTTTCAGAGTCCTGAAAGAGAAATTCCAGCATGTGACCAAGTTTGTGATTTCTGTCTACAATCTGCAGCAGCAAATAGGAAAGGAGAGCCAGAAGCTTTACTGATTTGTAGGGACTGTGGCAACAAAGGTAATTGGGGATAAACTCTTTTACCCCTACATCAGTATGCACATTTTCCATACTGTTCTTGATACATTTTTTTAAGTGCGGACAAGGAGAATTTGGTTAACAATCAAGAACTTCTTAAGTTCATGATCAGTTTTTTTTATGTGATGTTAATGTTTGATTCAGAGTTGTTGTTGTTGTGAAGAGAGATTAGATGGTGGTCACTCTTTTGGATGAAACTGTCAAGACAGATGTACAAAACTTTTTATTTGTGATAGTTGGAGATTTCTTTATCATTGTAATACAGTCTAACCTGTATTTAGCTGTCAGTTGCTTTCCCTTAATCGCAGTAATTTTCACCTCTTTGAAGCAGTTACCTCTATTGACCATTTAACTCCCAAGATCTGATTGTTAGATCTCCCCTCTAGCTGCTACCCATTTCCTTGTAAATTAGTTATGAGAAAATGGTGTTAGATCAAGATAGCAGCTTCTACCTAATAAGTTTGAATATTCTCATTACCTGTTTGCTGAAAAATGTATGGATATTGTAGGAGAAGTTTTATGTTAATCACCTCTGGAAGTTAAAGGGTTAAACACTGTTGGTTACCTCAGAGGGAGTCCTAATGGCCCGTTTGAACTTTCTTTTACCAGAATTGAGTGGTTCCTTAAAGCAAAAATCCTCAAATAAAACTAAGAATAACCTTTCAGGTAGAATTTGATCCATATTTCTCGCCTGAAATCAATGTTAGTAGAATTTTAGAGGGAGTTTTTGTACAATTAGTGGTTAATTGTGGCATAAAATGGTGGTTTTTTTTTATCATTTTGTTTTGTTAACCCAATTTTGAAACCTGCATTACATGCAAGTGGTCAATCTATACTGAAATCCCTGTGGGTGACTGCTTAAAACAGATTTGACTGTTCTTACATCTAAATTTTTGGACTTAGATGAAAAAAATCTTGGTTTGAGCCAAGGTAAGGCTTAACGCTGTTATCTTCAGAAAAACTTAATTGTTCCCTTAACCCTTTCACTCCCATAAGTGACCAAGATAGAATTTCTCCTTACAATATCAATACAATATCAAGCAGGCAGGTGATGAGAATAGAGAAGAATATCAATCATGGGATGATTAGTTGATCCAATACCAAATTCTCTGAACTAACATCATAAGAATAGTATGGTAGATAGTAAGGAGAATTACTAATTAGATCTTGGGAGTGAAAGGGTTAAGTTAGTGAATAGTTTCACCTGTGGATAATTTCAAGGAATTTCTTGTCACTAATTTGGAATTTTTTTTTTGCAGCCCATCCAAGTTGTATGAACTACACACCTGAATTAGTTCTTAGAATTACCTCAGATGCCAGTGCATGGCAGTGCATCGACTGTAAAGCTTGTATTATATGTAACGACAGTGGAGATCCCGTGAGTCTTCATTGTTATACAGTGAGGTTGTGTAAAGTGGAACATTGTATTTGATGTAGCTGTGTCATTCTTATGAAAAATGTGGGATGTCAACCCCAGTATTTTCCAGGAGCATTGGCAGGCACCAATTTTTCTGACCACTTATTTTTGAAACACCAGCGACTATAATTAGACAAAGCAGTAACACATTTGTCTGTATCTGAGATAAATTTTACCTACCTGGCTACTGGAAAAGTTCAGAAGAACATGGTAACTTACACATTTGGTATGCTGAATACACCAACGGTGCAAAACTCTAAAGGAAAACACCCTCTGACCATAATTTTCTTGAATTATTGTGTACATACATATGTATAGACTGTGGATTCTGAATCAAAAAGTTTTGTTGCCTGGTGATAAAATTTACCCCAAACATGCCTCTCCACTCGGAGGAGTACTACTGTGAGTAACTTCTGCCAAACCATTTAGGAAATGTGAGGAAGTTCAGGCAAGCTCCTAAGAACACACAGGGAAGTGCATGGCAAAACCTGGTGTGTATTAGCATGCCTTCTAAGAGGTGGAGAGTACTTTAAGCTGTGGTTGCATGGCCTACCCAGCTCTTGTGCAGGACCAATCTGTGAATTCCTCATTAAAGTGTCACTTATTCTTTTGTATTATTTTTTTCAGGGTAGTTTATTATTCTGTGATGCCTGTGACAAGGGTTATCACATGCAATGTCATGTCCCTCCACTTGAAACTATGCCTATTGGTAAGATTTTCACTCTATGATTTTGCACAAATTTAGAAATCTAATGTGAGTACCAATAATTCCTCCAAAATGCACAATAAAAGTGTTAAGAAAGAAAAAGAGGTTTGAAATAATGTATAGAAGCTTTTTAAATTTGTACTCTAAAATGAATCTAAGTGAACATGATATTAAAAAACCTATTTTGATTTTTTTTTTTCATGACTATAATTATGATAATCCTTACACAAAAGAGGAAAACATTAATCTAATTTAGAATCATATTTTGCCAACTTCTATACAACAAGAAAAAAAAATAAAGCTACCGCAGAAATGAAAAAATCTGATTTTGAAAATAAACAATTTTTGAAAGAAATATTAGTGATGTTTCATTACGCTTACCATTCCACATTGCCATCATTTTATCTTTGGTTTCCTTTCAACAGGAAAATGGGTTTGTTACAATTGCCAGAATCATCCAATAAATCCAGTACGTCTTTCCGAATCCAGTGATTTTGTGACTCATGAGGCAATTTCAAAGTCAGAAGCTGGCAATAACGTGATGGGTGATGACATACCACTTCAGTGCGATGAAGAAATGGGGGAATGTACTGTTGAAGTGAAAGATATTCATATCCAAGGTGAGGAAAATCAAAGTGGATAATGTTAAGGAACGCTGGAAATGTTGTTGTGTCTGAAAGTTAACCCTTTAACTCCCAAGGTCTGACTGTTAATTCTTCCCTTCCCCTTTCCTTGTAAATTAGTTACAAGGTTTTGTTGTAAGATCAAGATAACAACTTCTACCTGATAATTTTGAGTATTCTCATTGCCTGTTTGCTGGATGTATATCACAGGGAGAAGTAACATGTTGATCACTTACACTGATTGTTGACTTATTAACTTTTCCTCTGATAGTTGATGCTGAAAATGTTCAGAGAGAACTTGAAATGCTGAGCCAATCTGAAGCTTCAAGTGACAACAAAACAAACTCATTGGTACCTGCAAGAGGATCAAATGGTGATTTGCAGACAGGTCACAGTCAATCCAATGGAGTTCATACATCTGCAAATCCAGGAACAAAGGGCATTGTTAATGGTTTGCCCAGTAAGTGATTTACATGATGGACTTTAAACTGAGGTAGAAAGGTTAAGTCTGTATTTGTGCATAGCACACAGCCAGAGCTTATCCCAGTTTTCAAGTTGCACAAAATAGCTAAGGGGTATTACTTTCCCCTTCCCCCTCATTCGGTCGTATATAAGCTAATGCTTTGAAAATTTTGCCATGATTTCAGTTGCATGAAGTGCAATAGAAGTTTTGGTCTTGAAGTTAAATCATGTTTTTGTCATGAGGAACTGGCTCATTTTCCCATGGTAACACGTGGTTGATCTCTTTTGGTGGGCTTTGATATTTGACAGTAGACATTGCATAGCTTTTGAGATTTTTGGATACATTTGTGTACTACTGGAAACAAGGAGGGTTATTCGTGACACTTGAACAATAAAGAAAAACCATGAGGTTGCTCCGATAATCCTTTGATTGTATGTTTACTATGCAATTGAGTGTTTTTCCTCTTGACTTTGACAGATACTCCTATCAAAGGATCAGGTGGAGCTCATGATTCAGCTAAAGATACAGAAAAAAGCAAAAGCAATTTACCACCAGACACGTCACTTTGGACTGTTACAGAGGTTGTGTCATTTTTCAGCTCTTTAGGATTTCCAGAAGAGGCAAAGTCCTTTCAAAATCAGGTGACTACACTCAGTATTTAACTTGCACAGTTGAACCTCTGTAATCTGGACTTGCAGGGATTGGGCTGAATTGTATGGATAGTCGAGATTTGGTGGTGAAACTCTTTAGGGAAATTAGATGCTCATCACTCTTAGAGGTTAAAGGGTTAAAATTTCTCCTCTCTTTTGCAGGAAATTGATGGAAAAGCGTTGCTTCTGATGTCAAGGAATGATGTGTTGACTGGTATGTCAATCAAGTTAGGTCCTGCATTAAAGATTTATGTCCATGTTGCCCGGCTACAGAGTCAAAATGGCACCATACCATCTTGACAAATAATGACTTTAAAGTCACAATTTTTGTAATATAAAAGAAAGCTAATAGTCTGTATTTTTTTCCTGTCATGTAGTTTTGCCTCAGTTGAAAATAACTGTTGCAAATAATTCTGTGTCAGGGTTAGTTTTGCTGTGTACAGGCATTGTAATTTGTTAAGAACTAACACACATTTCCACCAGTCAAACTTAAGATAGAAGGTAATAAGACTCTAACTGCACTTCCTGCCCACACCTCATGCACTGAATTGGTTTTAGACTAGCATTGACTTGAGTTCTTAACCCTTAACTCCTATTAGTGATCACACTAGAATTTCTCCTTACAATATCAATACAATATCAAGCAGACAAGTTATGAGAATAGAGAAAAATATCAATAAGGGAATTGGTAGTTGATCTACTATCAAATTCTTTGAACTAACAACACAGGAATTGTATGGCTGACACTAAGGAGAATTACTAATGAGATCTTTAGGGGAAGAATTAAAAGGATCCAGGATTGCATTTTTCCATTCAGCAAAGCTGTACGATTGAAGTAGAGAATTAATTTATACAGTCATGTGAAGCATGACATCAAAAGTAAAACCAAAGTTATTGAAAGCTGCTTGAGGTAGGGTACTGATATTTGCATGTTTTGTTTTGTGATGTTTACTCTTATATATTTATTATCAGTCATTGTGGTAGAACTGTGGTTTTCATTGTGCAGCACTCAACAAAACTGTAACAAAATCAAGGGCCATTTTCCTTGGCTCTTTAGGTTTTTTCAATTGCATAATTCAGTTTTCATATAGAAACTGCTGGTGAAAAGTCCACTCAAACTTGTTCCTGGGTCTTCTCTCTTATTGCTGGTGGAAAGAGAGAGGACCTGGGGATGAAGATATTCTAGTCAGTGACTAATGATAGTGAGGCAGGAAATATAAACAACATTTTGTACACATGAAGAAAATTTGTGAGGGAAAATTAAGAATAATTTGCTGCTTTATTAGTAGTGTGAATTTAGGGATAAATATTAAGCACTAGTGTTAATGCCAGTGCAAATTGAATATTTCATAACTTAGATGATCAGCTTGCTCTGAGAGTTTTCTTTGCAATTTCATTCACAGTTTAGATGTTGTGGTAAATTACCTTGAGATAGGGTGTTCTGAATTTTATTAGGAATGGTTTCACAAGAATATTTTTTAAGTGTGTAATCAAATATTTGTTTTTCTCATAAATTATTTTTTGGTTCTTTCGTAAACTTGTCTCTTGTTTCCGTTTTATGGAGGCCTGATTGATGAAGTTTATTTCCATTTTGTTGTGGTAAAGTTTTATTTATTCATTTGTTTATCAGGCCTTACTATACGTGTAGGTTTGTTGTAATCAGAGCTGATAGGCCTTTTAGCCCCTTAACTCTCAAGATCTGTTTGTTAATTCTCCCTTGTAGCAGCTACACCTTTCCTTGTAAATTATCAACAAGAATTTGTTGTTCAATCAAGATTATGAGTTCTACCTGATTAGTTTGAGTATTCTCATTACCTGTTTACTGTATAAATGTATGGATATTGTTAGAAGAAGATATATTTTAATCACTTCTGTGAGTTAAAGGGTTAAAAGACAAAATAAACTGCAATTTTTTTAACAAAGAAGAATTCTGTGTATTTCTCAACTCACCCCTCTTTCTAAGAGATCAACTACTTCTGAAGACCAATCAAAGTGTAATTGATCAATTTCTATTTTTGTAGCGATAGGTTACAATAAGTCAACCACTTAGTGGGAACGGCTCTCCCAGATTAGCCTGCGTTCCAGGGGCTCAGTTTGACCGTGGGCGGGTGATTCGGATTAAAACGCGCGAGCGAGAAGTCCCGCACGAAGGCCGTTCACGCGTGTTAATGGTGTCAGTCCGTTCTCGCGGAGCCTCTGCAGCGCAGTCTCACATGCGGTTGCGTTCCATTTCCTCCAAGCCAAGTGGCCGAAGCGAATGTTGCGTCAAATGAACGGGCGAAAAGAAGCAAAAAGAAAAAAAAAATGGAGGATGGACCAGGGAAGGTTCTTTTGGATTCCACTCCCTCCCGTATTTATCCATTTTCTCATTACATTTGTTTCCTTCTTTTTGTCTTTTGCCTTTTGCCCTATCGGGTTCTCTCTCCCAGGATTCCCGAAGAAAATAGAAATACCGCGCCAAGAGGAAGGGAGGGTGGGGCTCACGGTGGGGTTCACTTTCTCTTGGAAAGCAATTCTCCTTTCGAAAGAAATGGCTTCCGTCGACCTGGAGCTGAGCTCATTTGCGCTCTTTATAGGGACTGTTTTCTGTGTAAATGTTACAGTAGCTTTAGTGTACTTGCCGACTTAAAAACCCACTTTAAGATCACAGAAAGAACGTGAGTACTCATGAGAGAAACAATATCAGGATCACGTTTACGAAAAATGCCAATACTTTATTTACTAAAGATTTTGCCGAATGAGATCTCTAACTGAACAACAAGAAGCGTATGATTTATTACTTAAAGAGCATTCAACTTGATTCTGTCGAACTCCTTTATAGTTTTCATTCTCGAACTTAACCCTTAAAATCTTCTTAAAATTCTCCATACCACTGTCTTTACATTTCTTTTGGTAGTGAAAAGGAGAATTTGCTACACAATCAAAGCTTGTTAGGTTGGCGATCATTTCTTTAATTCTCATCGTTTTAATAAATGATTCAGCAATAAAAGGGAAAGGAGAAATACGATGCTGATCACTCTTAGGGTTGAAAAGGTTAAACTAGCTTTTTCTTTTTCCTTTTTTGGTATGACATCTCTTAAACTTCAGCGATCTAATGCGTAATTCTCTTTTTAAGCTGCTATATCTTTCCTCATAAATTGGCTGTGAGAACTTAGCGTTATATCAAAATAAAAACCTCCAGCTTCTAAGTTTGTCGCTACTCTTGAGCTGTTGTGTGGACAGTGCATTGTCTAGCAAGAACAAAGGAGGGGATATCTAATATTTCTCTTTTTTCAGTTTTCCTCATCGGCAAATGTCTTCACAAGATAGATTTAATGTTGTACATGGAAGGTGCGGCCTCTCTTTTTCATGTTGTTCTCAACTGGTAATCTGCAAAAGAAAAAGAAATGAATTTTAAAGTGGGTTGCATCCTAAAACAACCTGGCAACTTTCGCAACGAAACGGAAGTAAATAAGGAATTCACTGGTTACGTTAAGCTAAGAGCTGTCCCTCCTTTTCCCCCTTTTTCGGCGAAGTCCGTTGCGTGAGTGAAAAAAATCAGCGAAAAAAAAAGGAAAAAAATAAATTGATGCTAGCGCACCCCTCAGAACTTCAACGTCAAGGATGGACTGCTCTTAGTACAAGGCTAAGTCAATTCACTTCGCTCCTCAGTGCAACTAAGTTTGCTTTGAAATACGGTTGATGTGTTTAAAGTGCTACCATAACCGCGGAAAAACTTAACGTAGAGGTCCACCTTGTTTCAGGTAAAGAGCGTTTCTCCAAATTACACATTGCGGAGTACACGATGTTTAGTACTAGGCAACAGTTGCATAATTTTTCTCTTTTGCTTGGCAGCACACGTCCACTATTCCGTGCACAGCTTCAGCATCAGTTCCAGGTTTGTTTATTGCAACCTGTGACACTCTTAAAATTTTTAAATACTCTGCTAAAGCACAGCTCTCAAGGCAATTCATTTAGAACAATTCTCAACTGTGTCGAAAGTAATTCGGGATTGCATTTGTTTTGCATTACTTCGCTCTGTGATTGGTCCAGAAAACTCACGCCACTCTTTAAGGCAATCACGTGTAAAACTAAATCCAATCACGACTTGGTCGCCCGCGTTTTCCCGCGCTTTTGGCGGTTTGTTTGTTTTTACTTTGAGGTCTCATTTGCTCTGTGACCCCTTTACCCCGAAGAGTGGCCAACATCTAATTTCTCCTTACAATATCACCCCTGAATCATACAGTAAGGCCATGAGAATAAAGAAAACTATCAGCAGCAAAATAAACTGTTGATTGATACACAAATTCTCCTTGCCAGCACCTTAAAGAATGTATGGGGAACAGTATGGAGAATACCTTTACTGATCTTGGGTGTAGAGAGTTAAGGTATTTCCTTTCTTCAGATTTGCCGTTGTGATAACCTTGATTCTGGTTTAATAACACTCAATCGAAAAGCCCTCTATTCCATACAATTTGTTGATAAGGGTCGACTAACCTCCATTTTGGGTGATGTAACGAACCCAAGGAAGAGCTTGGTAGCCGCTCTTTTCTATAATCTTGAGATAACGGACCTATCCAGTAATAATAACTTTTAGTTCTTGGCACATGATACTATCAATACCTGTTGACGTAACAGCTAAACATGCATATACAACATTTGATTGCTTGTCAACCGACTCAACTTAAACAAACTTATTCAGTTTTAAACAACTAAGAACAAACATTAATACTGAAATTCGAACGACATACATGAAACATCTTGCCGCCATTGTTTTCCATTAGAAATCTCGCATTTCACTGCGCAAATATCAGATTAAATCGACTTTGGTGAACAGTCTCTGAAGAAATTTCGTCGACGGGTGAGTGAAATAACTAGTTGGTCATCAGCTATAATTTGACCAAGGTACGTAAACCAACACAGCGAATCATGAAACGCTGACGTCTCGAGCGTTAACTATTCGTTGTATAATGTGTAACACTAGCTACATTATCAGAAAAAAGATATAATATTGAATATCCTGCAAAGTGAAACAAGTAATCTGCTTTATAGGAGCAGAACACAAAGTATTATTGGACAAGGAGAAACTCTAGGGAAAGGCAAAACAGTTCTTTTAAATTATAGGCGAACTTGAAATGGGGAGAATCTCCACAATTAAAGCATTAAGGTTTTATGCCACCACACAGGTAGGTAACAAAGTTAAAACATTTGTGCCCAGAAAATTCCTCAAATGATTCTTAAATTTTAGACACATTGTTCGACGGTTACCTGAATGCCAGATACTGTAAAGTAAGGAATTTCAAATTTGACCTTGATGGGTGGTCTACCTTCGTCCACCTCTGCAATAAAAAAAAAAAAAAAAAGATGCTGCTTGATTAAATATTGTTTATTGAGTTAGCTCATGTCGTGGAACCTTTCTGCGCTCAAAACTGATATCCTTGATTTCTCATATTTTTTATTGCGTATCAAGTAAGTTGTGATTTCGTTACCGTTAAAGTACAGTGTTAACGTTACAATTAAAGTAGCATGTAATGGGAAGCGGCATACGATAATCAAATTAGTTCCGCAAGCAGTAATGTATGTAATTAGGTATTTCCAGGGCGTCAAGCGAGTAGGAACCTAGCAGCATGATTGTCAAGTAAACCCATGTTTGATAGGAAATTAGTGCCCACGAATCGTTGTAGAACGTGTGCAAGCCTTGAATCCGAAACGGAATTACGTATGAGGGTGTGGATTTCCGTAGCTAATAAATGTAACAATTTTCGGAACCTCAAGTTAGATTGGAATATAATAGTTAGATCGTAGAACGGAACGTGTAATGCTGAATTGTCGACAATAAGGCCTGGATCAAGTGCAAGTATACAATCCAAGATTACTGAAACAACGTGGGTGGAATTCTCAGTAACGCAAATGGGAAATTCTGCAAAAGTTCATCTTATCATGAGGTTCAGATGGCGGTTCAAATTCTTGGGTTTCTAATGACATGTTCAGCTGCTCCACAGGAGAATAAACTCCTCATCTGAATGAAACATAGTTTAGGCCGTCGAAATTTAGCAGGAAAGTTTCCGCGTAGCAGCCAAAGAATTCTACAATGACTAATGAACATTGCCTTTGGCGATAAATCAAGGTAACTTTCTCCAGCTGCTGATGCCTTTATCAGTTCTGAACTGAGTTGTAACGGCATTGTAAGAAGAAGTTACATGTACACCTACCACCTTAAACTTGACTAACCTGAATCCACACTTGGCAGCCTGAAATGAGCTCTCAACAAGAACTCTTTCCCTCCCTGTTGGGAAAAAATAACGAAGAACCAATTCTACATTTGAATATTACTCTCTAGTACACCTTTCCACAATAAAAAAACTTGTTGGACATTAGCCTATGAGCAAGCCCTCATTAATCCTTTTAACCCTAACAGTGACTAACATCTGAATTCTCCCTACAATATCACCCCTGAATCACACAAGAAGGTCATGAGAATGAAGGAAATGATGCCCAACAAAAGAAGCTTTTGATCAGTAAACAAATTCTCCTCGACAGCACCCTAGGAAATGTATAAAGAACAGTATGGAGAATATGCATTATGACTTAAGGGGTTTAAAGGGTTACCAGCGCAACGCAACGTGAACCGGTGAGAAGTCTGCAAGGTGTCTAGCACCTCACCATTAGTGCCAGACTCCCCTGGCAAACCTCTCCCCGACTTGTATCAAATCTTCTTGCGGGAAGAAGAAAGGCGCTTCCGGCAGCGTTACTACAGATGGCCTGGTCAGCTCGCTTTGCTTCAGGCCTCAAACTTGCTCACGGACGAAAAAACGTCCGTGCCGTGGCGCTAATAGGGAGGTCCTAGTCGCACGCTAGCGAGAGGTCTGGCACTGATAAAGTCATTAATAGTTCCAAATCTTTTGCAGCCCTGTCAGCTTGCTTTGCTTCAGGACTCAAACTAACTCACGGGCGAAAAAGAGCTCGTGTCGCAGCACTTTTAACGAGGACCTGGGTTACATACAATGTACTTGTACTTGGCTTAATTCTACCATTTGAACTTACCGGGAAGGATTTCATATTCCACACGATTTCATTGTCCTCTGGGGTGTACTTTACAACTCCTACTGTTTGCTGAGAAAGGATATGACATTAAGTGATTAGGGTGCCTACCACTACTTCGATGACAAAATACTTGTACAGAAAACAGATAAACAGACAGGGAATATGTTCAATAAAAAATATTACTTTAAATTTAGGAGAGTCAGCATCTGGAGGAACAGGAATATGAATCTCAACATTGTTGGCAGTCGAACGCCGTTTGAATTGGCTCTTGGCCTGTATATAAAACAAAACAATCATTAAAACATTCTGCCTATTACTTGTTTATTCATTCAAATATTTATCCATTGATTTACTTAATTATTCATCTATTTATTACTAACACAACAGGTAGCCAAAGTTCGCAACATGAGCTTCCTAAATATGCGAATATGTTTACGCTGTCCTTCCCCACCGTACAATCTAACTCTAAATCAAACATGGCCGGCCGTGTAAACGATTGAGAGCGTATTAGGCTAACTCGTCCGCAGTGCAGGCTAGTGAGGGCGTATAAAACCACCTGACCCTGGGTACAGCCCTGCCAGATGCAGAATTCAAGAGGGAAGGAAGAAAGACAAAATGTGGCAGTCATAAATTATAAAATTTTTACAGACTCAGTTAGGTTGTGGTCGATGGAAAATGTTCAGCTCTCAGTCAAGACCTTGAGCCAAACATTCCCAGTCCGACCTTTCTACTCTTTAATATGTAAATAAAACTTTCTTTCAACCAACCTTAATCATGTACTCTACTCTGCTATGAGAGTGACGTTCAATAACTGACTCGATCCAAATCAAGGGTTTCACCTAAAATAGAGACAGATAAACAGAAGAGAAAGGAAACCACATGTAATTTGTAAAATGTTTTTTTTTTCAATTTTTTTATTTCACTCTGTGCAGTGACATGTATTTTAATAAACCATCATCATCATTATTACTGTGAAAAACAATCTGTCTTGCTGTCTTCATTATTCTATGAAACAAAGCAATAATATTATACAAACACTCTGTAATTCAAGGATTTTTCCAACATGCCACAAAACTCTTACATGTGTGTTGAGTCTGTAGGACATCAGTTCAAATTCACCATCAGGAGGAATGAAAGAAATTGTGCGGTCATTCTCAAATCTAGACAGACGGACACACTGATGAAACTTGACATCCTCCAGTTCTACTGCTTTGCTCTTGCTTCCTGTAAAAAACAAAGGATGTAATTTTTTTAATCAAACTGTCAAAAGTAAAATCTATAATTTAGCACATTCGTAATGTAAACAAACAAGCCATAATTATCTATTGAACAAGTAAATATAAACAGAGATAAACTATGATCAAAACCTGGTCAGTTATTGACCAAAAATTATTACATGTACATTGTCAGCCTTCCTTTTTAATGGAATTTAATTGTTTATTAAGGCTCTGTACACTGCTACACAGCCATACCACGGCCCCATTCTCACCAAAACCACACATCATAGGACACATACAAAGTAGTTAAAAAAGAAAACCACTGTTTTCCATGCATTAATTGGTTATCTACCACAAAACAACTATAGAACACAACAAAGAACCTGTCAGTAGATTTCAGTCAAAGGAAGGCTATTTCAGATGAGTTTAACAGATACACAGGAGTACTTACGTCCTGTGCTTTCAAACAAAATTTTGTCATTCAATCCCAGCCGCAGTTCAGGCATGCCAGTTAAATAACATCTCATCTTAACTGCACCAACAATTTCACTCTGTAACACATTAGCATTTGCACTAACCTAAAATGAAACATACATACACATAAGAAGACGGTAACAGCAGTCAACACTTTACTGATTAAGGAGCCATTTTGGCACACCATGTGAGATTCACAAAAGTAAAATTCCTAATCCAGATTACATTTTATAGAACAACTATTGTTACTGGGGTCACTCACTCAAAACTGTTCAAACCAATTAAAAGGAAACCAGCACTGGCTTACATCTGAATGAGGCTTAATGTAATTCCACAAGGTTAAAACCAAGTTGATACAGCTACCTCACAAATGACAAGTGGGGGTCCCAGGGAGGTTTGCAGGAAGCATTATCATATTCATTTTCTCAGTTTGTTTTGCTACTCTACTTGCCTTTTTACAGTCCTTATCTGCCTCTACCAATACAACTCCTACTCCTCCCCCCCTCATAATAATAAAGAAATATTCAACCTTTTTAATTTACTCCTCAGCTTTGATTGTCACAATTGAACTTGGTTGAAATTAACAAAGTGACAGAGTGGTCACCATGCATCAGATATCAGAGAATACTATACCTACCTTGCAAAATTCTCTAGCTAAATGTTGATGATCTGAGCTGTTTTATTTAGATATGGAAAATACTCTCCAGACACTTATACTATTCTTCTGCTCCTACATTTCCTCATAAAAACCTATGATTGGTTCATTAACTAACCCAAAGACTACTGCTATAAATTCTAGTCATGAAACCTTAAGCAAAGGTAGCCTACCAAAAGATTGACTGATTCAATCACATCCAAGAAAACTTCATTTTTGCGATATTTCACACCCTCTCCTCTCCATGAGACAGCATTTGTCAAAGCAACAGGAGGTTTAGGTGCACCAACATCTAACTTGTGACCTTCCTGAGTAATATACCTGTTGGAAAATATGTCAATGTAGCGATTACTGTGAGCTATCTTATGAGATAGAAATCTCACTGGATTTCATAACAATTGGCAGGCTACTGTAGGGTGCATGTGTATTCTGTGATCAGAAGTAAAAAAGACATCACAACCCCCCTAACCCTTTATCTGGTTCCCAGAAGTTGTTAACTCAAAATTATCAGGTAGAAGTTGTTGTCTTGATCTAACATTAAATTCACCTGACTAATTTACAAGGAAATAAGTAACTACTAGAGGAGAGGATTAACAATCAGATCTTAGGAGTGAAAGTGGGACCAAGTACTGGTTAAAATTCTCAGTACGTGAACCCTGTTTATTTTGTAAACAGAAAAACTTACAACCAAAATCAAATAATCTCACTTCACATCCTAAATTGGTTGGTTCCCATAGTGAAAATTGAAAATTATAAATCTTTTATACTATTTTCTTTTTTAATCCTGCTCTCTTGCAACAACTTGACTAGAAGGAAATCTGGTCATGGTAGAGTTTGCGAGGGATATATTGTTGCCAACAAAATCAAACTTATATTATGGGTTGAAGTGCAATATTTTGCATGATGCATTTTCTCTGAATAAAATAGGAATTAAAGGAGAGAACAATAATGACCTTTTTCCATCTCAGGGCCACTTAACCCTTGAACTCCCATGAGTGACCAAGACAGAATTTCTCTTTATAATATGAACATAATTTCAAGAATAGGAGTGTTAAGAAGAAAGAAAAATATCAATTAGGGGATTATAAGTGGATCCAATACCAAATTCTCCAAAATTACTTTAAAAGAATTGTAGAGAAGAAGGTAAGGAGACATACTGGGTAACAATGAGATCTTAGGAGTGAAAGAGTTAAAAAAGAAATTACTTACTCCTGTAAGATCTTTGTCTCAGTAAACTGTGGATAACCAAAGTCCACCAACTCATCCAGCAGTTCATATATAATCACAAAATTATCTCTGATACTTTCTTCCTCAAGTTCCTTGAAGTATTCTGTAAACACCTGCAGTGAATGCATAGCATCTAAATCATGATGTGTTCTTAATCAAAATAAACAAGAAGAGTTTATGTTTGTTATTAAAATCAAATTTCTGTATGGAAGAAGTAGACCCAACTTGATTGTATATTATAATTAAAGATGAAATTTGCAAGAAGTTTGGTTGCCTGTTGTAATTTCAAGCGAGGCCACCCAAAGATAGCCTGGGATATTGAAAAAGTGTAAGTCCATAAACTCAGAATGCCCATTTTGCTTTACCAAGCAATTTCCAGCTAAAACTCTGGCTGGCAAATGCCTCCTTTTCATTTAGCAATTTTCCCTGGTAGCTGGTGCTTAACCCTTTAACTCTCATGAGTGACCAAGACAAAATTTCTCCATGCAATATCAATATAATATCAACCAGATAACTAATGAGAATAAAGAAGAATATCAATTTGGCGATAATTAATTGATCCAATGCTAAATTCTCTGAACTAACATTCTAAGAATTGTATGATTAACAGTAAGGAGAATTACAAATTTGATCTGGGAGTTAAAAGGTTAATGACAACCCCATCCAAGTAATATTTACCTGCACTAACTTGTGGAGGAAAACAAACAACAAAGCCACATTTGCATTCTTCTTTGTCATTGATACCACTGGAAACTGAAGTCAAGGAACTCTGGTGAAAGCACTTGACCCTAGATATTTAACTTATTTAACTCCAGAAATGATTAACATGTAACTTCTCCCTGTAATATCCACACATTATCCAGTGACCAAGTTATGAGAATACTTAAACTTATCAGGTTTAAGTTGTTATCTTGATCAAACAACAAGGAAACACATGGTGCATCTGCATGTGTCACTGATAGATTATGGTGAAAAATTTGATCATTGTGCTTTTGAGCATAACCCCTAGAATCATAAATTATGCTGATAATTTTTCTCAAATTTTTCAATATGCTCAATTTAGTGATTCAAATAAATAGTTCACAGACCCCCTCAAATCCCCCTTTCTTCGCCCCTTCCTACCACCAACAGGTAAAACTTGGTTAGAATTAAAGTCTTATCCAAGTTAAGAACACAAAATTTTACAAGATCAAATTCCAAAAATTTAAGCAATGAAAGCATGCTCATTACTCGGCTACTGAGTATATCTCCTTTTGAAATGTAACACAACGGGAATTTTAAGAAGTTTAGATATTATGCCGATATTACGCTTGATGCTCTGATTATAACATTATATACAGGATAATGCCAGCATCATTTATCTGACCCTATTTCTCATTAAGAAAAATTATAGTTGGTTGCAGATTCTGTAAACCTTTTAATGACTTCAGCATGAGATTATTGTCGAATGCACTCTGATATGTAGCGAATGGTATGCTCGTATCTCACTGAGCACAAGGAACACCCCTTTGATAAAAGCCACGATCTTTGATCTACCAAAGAAACTTTGATTTACACTACGCTTGTATCTAGTCTCTGGTAAGCCTTGAATTTTCATCCGTAACTCGTTTAAACAATTTGTACCGTACTGCTCAGATGTAGTAACACCTGATCGTAAAAACAGAAGGATACGATAGAGATTATTGTACTTGATATATACGAAAGTAACATCCTGGTGAACGCAAATGGGCGTTTGACTTCCTTCTTCTTCCTTTTCCAACACAAGAGGCATGAACTTTTCGATCAAGGACATCTCAATATCTCCACGATAATTCCGAGAAATTATCACCTGGGTAGTAAAAGTACGAGCAGTTCTTCAAAACTTTCTCAGTCTTAATGTAAAATATTACGGTATATAAAAAGTCTTAGAGTTCGGCCAACCTACCTTTCCTTTTATATCAAGAACGAAAACCGCCGACGTCGACATTTTGATGGTATTTTACTTACTGCTGAAACACAGAAATATTCAATGGCATCCGAGGATCAGCCTTCTAGTTCTGTGAAACAAAAATTCAGAAAGTTTTCACGGGTCTTTTGCCTGCAAATGGCTTATATTGGAGAAAGCACGGCCAGCTCATCAGGCCCACTGCGTCCGATTTTTTCCTAGGGAGGGCTACTAGAGATTACAGTTTGTCTAGTAGGAACCTTTCGACAATTTTGAAGGTGAATTTTCATTACGTGGAAGTATATTTATCTTTATTTAATAATAAAATATTGCTAATATTTTGTGTCTGGGATACATTCCCCTGGTATAATTTGAATCTCATGATTTGAAGTCTGTATTTTTAACCCGATCTACCCCTCCCCTCTAAATCTAGCCTTTGCTCTGTAGCTCTTTGCTTGGTAACCACACAAGAAATAGCCAAGCTCAAACAAACCAAAATGGCGTCTTGGTGATGAGGTCTTTCACGAACTTGTAGACTTTCTTCGCGGTTTTACAGGAGTTTTATTTGTTTCACTCAGCATAGGTGCAATGTGATGATGTCTTTGCAAGGTAAGAAACTGCAAACGAAGTCAACAAATCAAAAGAAAGACGGCAAAACCAAAGAAGAAACAGCTGAAAAAGTCAAAGCAATTCGTGAAAAACAAAGTCTGTGGATGAAGGAAAGAGAAGCTTCTAAGTCATCGTCCACAAAATTGAAGTCTTTGAGCAAAGATATTACTGCACTGCCAGATGTGCCAAAGTTTCGAGCCCGTTCGAGTTTGTCTAGTGGTTCATCGTCTGAAAATGCTGTCAATAGAAATCCATACAGTAATCCACGAAGGAAACCTTTGTATCCCGAGCCACAGAGAGATCATTCAGATGTAGTTCCATGGATATCCAAGGGTGATAACCCTGTTTCTAGGAAACAGAGACCTCCTTCTGCCTCAGGTAGTCACAAAAGAAACCCAAGCTTAAATCATACGGAAGACAGCAGTGACCATCACATGCAGTATGCTCCATCGAATTATGCAAACTCGAATTCTTCTGGGTCTTTAAATAGCACAGCTCTCACTACTAGTCAACAGACTCTCCATAACAAGCAAAGGCCATCATCACGAACTTCCTTAAAATCTGATACAAGTTGTCAAGTTGGTGATCAAATTGATAGGGACATATATAATGATGAATCATCAGATAGGAACAGAAAAATTTATGGAAATACAGTCACTAATTCCTTTAGCGATACTGTAATTAACACTCAAAACAAGGATAGTCTTTTTAGCACTTCTTCTGAGAAACACAACACTCCAGAGTTATCTGCTGATATGCTCAATGCGTTAGCAGATACTGTTGCAGAGAGGTTAAAAGTGTCATTGCAACCTAGTGTCAGTCATAAACAACAGCAAAAGAATACCCAGGAAAATAATGAATCAGGTATTGCCAGCCACTCTTGTCCACTCTGTGAAAAACTAATGAGTGGTCCAAGACACACACCCATGGCTGCAATACCTTGCGGACACACTTTTTGCCAGGCATGTTTACGTGATTGCAAGAAATGCCCAACATGTCAGACTGTTGTTAAGTCCACTGCAGTAAACACTGTAATTCAGCAAATAATATCTGACTTCAAAATGCAGAAGGAGAAGGAGAGACTTCAAAAGCTGGAAGAGCAAACAAGACAATATGTAGAAGAATACCAATCTCTTACTCTCAGATGTAATGCATTGAATGGTAAGGATAAAATCAGGCTATGGAATATGAGCCATTTCTCTGTCTCACTTCTAAATAGTTTTCCCAGCTCCAAGGATACAGGGGTTTAATTAATCTTTTCCATAAGCAGCTATCAATGGTGTAATTGGTGGCTGTGCCATAAGGCAGAATCCAAACATAAGATCCTGTTTGCTTGCTAAACTGAGGGCAATGAGAGGTCTACTGTAGACTACTGGTAACTAGTTTTTTGTGAAACCCCTGATGATATTAGAGCAAGAAAATTGCTGTCCCATCAGATCAGCTGAATAGTAAAAAATACTGGTTCAATGTTGGTATCTGAGCAACAGTGAACCTACCCCTCCCCTGACCCAACATTAGCCTGAACATGTTATTGGGTAACTTTTGTTGGTTTAGGAGAGGGGTAGGTGCACAGCTTCTGAGAGACTGACAGTAATACAGAATATTCATGAAACTAAAAGGAAACTAAAAGGGGGAAGAATTGTTGAGTGAAACTCTTTATCACCTTTAGGTGAGGCTGAGAGCATTCTTGGGACCATGGAAGAAGTAACGGAACAGCTCCTGGATGAAAAGAAACTGATCAAGAAACTAGAAATGGATGAAAGTGAACTGCGACAGAAAATAAACCGTCTGCAAACTGAACTTGATGGCATTAAGATTAAAGAAGAAGATTGTAGGGAAAGATGCCAAGATTTGGAGCAAAGATACAATGAAGAGAAAGAAAGGTTGTCCATGGTTGAAGACACTGTACAAAGAATTAAACAGAGTAAAGAACGGGTTAAAATGATGGTGCATAACTTTGCTCCAGCGTTGAATCTTGATGACTATGATTAGTGTCTAAGCATTGATAACAATGTTGCAATTGTGGTTGCTTTCTGTATCCATATGTCAAAACATTGTTGCTTCTTAGATTGCTACACCTATGGGAAAATTAACCTTTTACATCCCTATGTCAGTATGCATATTCTCCATACGGTTCTCTATACATGATCTAAGGTGCTGATAGGGAGAATTTGTTTAACAATCAAGAGCTTCTTTGGTTGATGATCATTTCTTTTATTCTTGGGACTTAAATGTTGGATTCATCGGTGGTATTGTGATGAGAAATTGGATGCTAGTCACTCTTAACCCTTTACACCCTAAAATCAGTATGCATATTCTCTATACTGCTCTTTATACATTTCCTAAGCTGCTGACAAGGAGAATTTGTTTACCAATCAAAGTTTCTTTTGTTGGTGTTCATTTATTCTTTATTCTCATGACCTTAACGTGTGATTCAGGGGTGATACAGTGTGGAGAAATTTGATGCCAGTCACTCTTAGTGGTTCAAGTGTTTAGTGTCAAAGGGTTCACTGCTACACTTGTAATTAGGAAATTTGATATGTACATATTTATGTAAGAACAATTTTTTTTTATCATAGGTAGTCACATCCTTTACTATTCTTCACCCAAATGTACCAATGTGATGTTCAATATTTTACATATTTATTAAGAGATGTTGCCAATATAAGGGATGCATCACATGTCACCCTCCCAATAATCTACTGAAAAATAATTAAACAGGCTACATTTGTTCAAAGGTTGGATAATGCTATCCACTGTATAAATCTATATCTGCTGGATAGTGCTGTACATTTTGTTATCACTTATGTGCTGGATAGTGATTTATTCAAAGGATAGTATTATTTGCCCTTTGAAAAACTGAACCCAGATGAATAAAAACATACACACGATGCTGCACAGAAAAAGGTATTTCAAACTTGGTCTTTTTCATTGACTGGTTACTGTGTATGTCTTTAAATCAAGCCGCCATCTCCTTTTCAACCGAGTTGTAAACTGGAACGAGGCGCGAAATTTCAAATGATGTGAACGGGGAGGCTACCAAGTTCAAGATGGCGAGTTTGTGATATTGTTTTAGTTCCCTCTTTTCAATCGAAATACCTGCGCGTAAACTCATGCTAGTATTATGCGTCAACACCAGTCCTAACAAACTTCATATAAATATAGCAATTTCCTGCCATGGATGTTGAAACGGAAATATCTTTCTTAAGTTCACCGTCATCGCAAAATGGTTTCACTACTGCCTGTTGTGCAAAACGGCAGCGAACAGAGGAAAGAGATGAACAAGAGGTTATGAACTTGTCACGCGATGATTTCGATCGCCCAAACAAAAATGGTTCTTTGTTTCATAAGAGAACCAACATGCCCACAAATTATTGGACGTCAACTTCGCATTCTCCCAAAAATTTTTTGCTGATCAGTGCAAATGGATTGGTTTATGAGTCCGAAGATTTTCTGCCCAAGGGAGAAACCTTGTATAAGCCCTTGCAAGAGGAAGTAATCATCAATACAAGGAATATCGAGCAGTTCACGTTTACAAATGGTTCGTTCTTCATTGGCGATGAGTCGTCAAGGTTCAACAGGACAGTACAAGGTATTAATGTTTAAGAGTAGTCAACTGCGTTGCTAACAACGGCATTGACAAAACCAGGATCAGGTGGCGATTCGTGATCCAATCTGCAATCCGATCCTGTTTTTTTTGACGCCATTGCTAAAATTTCAATCTGGCATTTTTCTTGAGAATTATAAATTTAACGTTAAATGTGTGTTTCGCGTTATTGGCCTAGCTTTTGAACCCTTCAACTCCCAGAAGTGTTAAACATGTAACATCTCCCTAAAATATCCATATGTTATCCAGCAAACAGAAAATGAGAATACTCTTATTTATCAGGTAGAAGTTGTTATCTTGATCTAACACCAGACTCTTGCAATTAAGATACAAGTAAAGTGTAACAGGTAGATGAGAGAATTAACAATCAATTGACTCTGATTTTCATTTAGGCGTCTCTCTGAATATGTGGAGATTTGACAATCAAGCAAAGAAGCTTTACATTTCAAGATCATTTGTGTTTACAAATCTGCAGGTAAAATGAGAGTTCTCCAACAACCACAATAATAAGTGCAAGTGAAAAAAAAAAAAATCCAGATTTTTATAGGATATCATGCAATCTCATTATTGAGAACAAACTCAAAGTTTTATCAACCCTTTGCACCCTAATATCAGTATGCATATTCTCCATACTGTTCTCTATACATTTCCTAAGTTGCTGACAAGGAGAATTTGTTTAACAATTAAGGGCTTCTTTTGCGAATGATCATTTCCTTTGATCCTAGGGTGAAGGTGGAAGGTAAAATTAGATACTAGTCTCTTTTAGGAGTCAAAGGTTAAAAAAAAAAATGTTTGTGTAACTTAGAAATCTGAGAAATGCCTACAACTATTAATTTTGATGCAAACTTCTCATCCTCCTTGAAGTTTGTAATAGAAAACTCTTTCTTCCAATCATTTCTATGTTTGATTAGTTCATAAAAGTTAAAAATTGATTCCATGTTGCTGTGCATGTGTTCTGTAATTTAGTCTTTCTCTATTTCTTTGTATATAATAAGCTCAGTTATGCACGCATTCTGATTGGTTCTCACTTATGATCTATTGGAGAACAGACGTATAGATGATGTGATCATTAAAAAATTTTTTAATTCTTTATTATATAAAACAAATAGATTCCAAGTTTCCATGCACCTGTTCAGTAATAGATCGCAGAGGACGTCAAAATGTGGTAAGAACATCAGTGACACACTTGGCTGCGCCTCGTGTGCCACTTTTTTTGTTTTTACTGCATTTTGACATCATCTGTGATCTATTACTGAACAGACACATGGCAACTTGGAATCTATTTGTTAAACTGAGCTTAAAATTTTCCAACTTTCTTATTCTATGTTCTGTAATAGATCACTGATGTATTTACCACATTTTGACATCTTCTGTAAGCTATTACTGTACAGATCCGCGACAACATGGAAACTGTTTGTGTATTAAGTAATGTCATCTATGCATCTGTCCCCCAATTAATCATTAGTAAGAACCAATCAAAAGGCACACATAATTTAGCTTATCATGTAATTAGAAATTTGAGAATACCCACATTTATTCATTTTTCTCACTTTCCTTGAAGTTTGTTATTTACAACTCTCTCTTTCCAATAATTTCTATTTTTATTACTTCACAAAATAACTAATAGTTTGTAACAGATAGATCTAAAGTACAATCCTCTAACATATACATGAACTTATCCTCATCTTTTTTTTTTTTCCAGGAAGCACAGAACATAAAAAGAATTTTGGAAAGCATGTAAACAGGAATTTAATAACATTGTTTTCTAGGACAAGAACAGAGGAGGACATCTTATAATTTTTAAGTATTCATTTTAAAGTTTAGTTTGAATGAAAAAGTTGTAAAGCATTTCAGTTATATTTTTGATAATACTTTTTAAAGGGTTTTTAAGGGAAGTCAGAAAATAGCAATGGATTAAAAAAAAATTAATCTGAATTTTCTCCTCAGTGTATAGTTTAAAAGGGAAGAAAGTAGAAAAAAAGCTGTCCAATCAAGCCACAGACAAACAGAGAGAGAGAGAGAGACTTAAAGAGAAAGAGGGAAACATACTAGTGAAGAGAGAAAAAAACATTCAGACAGAGGCAGACAGACAGGCAGACAGATAGACAGACAGACAGACGGACAGACAGACAGATAGACAGGCAGGCTGACAGACATAGACAGACAGACATACAGCAAGACAGACAGAGAGACAGACATACAGTCCAACATACAGCCAGACAGAAGGAGAGACAGACATACACACAGGCAGACAGAGAGGTTGAAGTATGTAGTCAGGAAAGATTAATTACAAGATTGAGGTTATATAGTTACACTGCCTAATTCATGATAGTGCAATTTCTTACATATTAGAATCCACTGTTGTGGTATTTTCTCCAGGGGGGAAGGGGGGTGTTACCTAGAAAAAGGCTAATGGGGATGTGCTGCTGGATGATTTGTTATCAGCTTAATTCCTATTTACTCTTTCCTTGCTTTTACACCTCCCTCCCCCTTCCCCCCCCCCCCCAAGATTTTAAACTTTCAAAATTATTTTAAATTGAAGTACAAGTGTTCACTATTTTCCTGACCTCCTCTCTGCTGTGAATTCCTCTAGATGCAATCTTATTGAATCTTATGGTATCTGGTGTTTAAACACCCTATAAATACCATGGCATATTTCGCATTTATCAAAATCAGTCATAAATCAGTCATTAGGACAGGAAAATCCTACTAAGTTATTTTTCTTTGCCGCTGCCCAAATGCAGTAAAGTAATGTTGTGAAATAAAAGGACCTTAACCCTTTAACTCCCACAAGTGACCAAGACATAATTTCTCCTTACAATATCAATACAATATCAACCAGATAAGTGATGAGAATGAAGTAAAATATCCTTTTGAGGATAATTAGTTGATCCACTACTAAATTGTCTGAAATAACATTGTAAGAATTGTATGATTGAAGGTAAGGAGAATTACAAATTTGATCTGGGAGTTAAGGGGTTAAAGAAGTTGAATTCGCTTTTCTCTCCAACAAACACTTAATAGATATAATGATTAATCTAAAAATTTACATTGACTGACAGGAAGCCTTCAAAACAGTACATTTGCTTGGTTATGATTATGAGATTAAATTGCTCTATCTATATTTTTACCAAAAACTAAACTTCTTAAATTGATTCTTTTAGATATTGAAATTGACCAACAGGAAGCCTTCAAGACAATATGTTTATATGATTGTTTTTTTTTTTTGGTCTTTTTTTGAAATTTTTCAGTTACCTAAAACTAAACAGTATGAATACAAATCTCTACACGGCATCTCAGTGTGCAATTTTGCCGGCCTTTCTTTTCTATGTGAAGAGAACTTCTTGAACTTGTACTTCCTGAGTTCTAAGTCATTGATGCTAGTAGTTGACTGCTTATTACATTGAATGCGACGTTATTTTTTCATAAGACCGAGAGAAAGACGCTCACACATGGTGTACCTTTCACGATACGGGCTGGTTGTTGCATGCGTGAGACACGTGTTCGTGAGTGGTTAGACTAGAGAAAACTACGCACGAGAAGTTTCGTGGCTCACACCAGTGGGGTGTATTTCAACATAATTGTCAAACGTATGCATAGGTGCGAACTTCAAACAGCTAAGAGGCGGCCAAAATGGTGACGTGATTAAAAGCTTTAAGAACTAATTGAGCCTATTGCGCATGCCCGACTTCTGGCCGTTATACTGTGTTCACGTGCTTCACTACGATTCGCGCTTACCGGAGTGTGGGCTCAGATTTAAAGCCCAGCACCCAGCCACCATTGCGTGGTGGAAAGAGAATTTTCAGTGCAACTGTGTTGAGTATTGATAGTGTTATAGAATCCAAAATTATCTTCGCCCACAACGGAACCAATTCTTGGATCCCAGAAACAACCGTTTCTCCCGCTCCAGTACGAGTCAGTATGCATATGTTGTGTATCTCGCTGCACAATCATCCCCGAGCAATCCGTACAACTTTGTCCTCGAACCGAGATGTACTCGTACTTCCGACAGCGATCCTGATTAACAAATGTTAGGATATCCGTGGCTTGGAGAGTCGCGCGTGCGTAGTCGGTGAAATCGAGGCCTGATGGGAAATTGCACGTCACGCGCCAATGCGTCGAGTTGTCCCGGATGTTGACCATTGCTTGATATGACACTCGAAAATCATTCCAGTTAAATCTTGTTTCGTTTCTCGGGAAGTTGAAGTAAAAAGGTTCTCGCTTGTAAAAAGCCTTATTTTCTAGAGAGAATGACTGGATGAGAGTCCAGACTTTGCCGGCTTCGGAGTCAAAATCACAATAAGTTTGAACCGTATCATTTAGGTTGTAAACGCCTGACTCAGACTCTGGCTTCAGATCCATATAGGATTGGCACGATTTGACTCTCGGATGGAATATCTCACATCTCTTTCCCTGGTAATTTCGTGGACAAGCACAGGTGTATTGCTTCCTGATGTTATCGCAACTCTCTGCGCATGTGCCTCCATTAAGGCAAGGGTTTGATTGACAACAGCCATTAAGGCATCTATAATGTTCCTAAAACAAATATGAACAACAACAAAACGAAATTTTAAGTCTCAAGCAGAATCTCTCTTTGTTTTAGGCGCACACTGTTTAGAATTGAGAGTCATTTGTGCTTTTTAATGATTGTTGCAGCAACAAATATTTTCACGGATATTCTCAAATTAAGGCAAACTTTTCGAAGCGATTCGTCTCCGCCACGACGTTTTCCCACTTTGGAGACATTTTATGTGCAGATAGGTGCCGCAGTCCTTGTCGGCTCCCGTTTCAATTAACCGTTGCGATAACTTTATATTGCGACTTTCAATCGAAAAACGCTCTACAATAACGCAAACTTACCCTCACACCATTTTGCTGCATATGATAGAAACGTGTTCCTGGTTTTTTCACCTGATTTCCAATGGCTCCATCAATGTCCGTGCCCAGGAGCTCACATATTTTCTCACTTACTTGAAACGCAACGCAGTCACAGTGTTTAGCGCAGTGACGAAAACACTCCCAGGGATCCAACACACTTACAGTCTGAATTGTATGATTTTCCATGCTGATGTTATCCATGAAAATGTTGTTGATGAAGACCAGCGGTGTTTCCATTTGGTTGCTAGCTGAAGAGATTGCAGTAGTTAGCAGCAGAATCGTCCCAAATTTGAGCCATAAATACGCGAAATATGAGTTCATCTTACTCTGAAAGAAGTCAATTAAAAATAATGTCTTATAGTTTTTAGTAAGACTTGAACTAAATAAAAAATAAATACGATAAATTTTAAGATGAAATATGCTCGAGAATTTGTTCAACGACGTTTTCAGCTCCGAAAAGAGAGTATTTTACAAAGAGAAGCTTAGGAAATAATTACGGAGCTCTGTACAAGGAGAAACATGGACGAGTGAAGGCTTTTTGTGTATTGCACGTTATACATTTCCTTAAATATGTGGACAAATGTTTAACAAACAGCTTACCTTCAAATTACGTTTAACCACATAGGATGTAGGCTATTGTTTTATTCTTTTCTGTGCTCATCAAAACCGTTTTCAGTTTGATGTTAAAAATGGGTACCAAGAATATTATTCAAATCTGCTATCATTTTACATCATACATTTTTAATTCGAGTTATCGCCTTGAGGGGAAATTTGTAAAACCAGGCAAATATATTCAGGCAATATCTTTAGGGCGTCGTTAGGTATTTTGGCATCTACCGAAAATGATTTTAAACTAGATGAGAAAAATAAAGAAACAGTTTAGCAGATCAGTGATAAAATTTTACCTTTTTTACAAGAGCTAATCTTTGTAAGAATTTCTTTATAACACACCTACTTAACTCCACCGTTCAAAATCACGTCTGCGTTTTCCTGAAAAGCAGGTTCCTGTGACTGGTTAAAGAGCATATTGATCATTTTAATTGTTATCATTTTAACGGCAAAGTGGCACATTTTTGCGGGATAACATGGAGATTTCGAGGCCTTAAATGTATTTTAGGCGGCTTGCACGCTTGTGTGGTTGTTCACACTGTTTTCTTGTCATTTCCTCAGTTTTTATTTTCTGCATGCCCTCCAGAGTGATACCCTGCGTCATCTGCGACAATCGTGAGCGCACGCTAGGTAGGGAGTCGTCACGAAAAAAAGGAATAACAAACAACGGTTTGCGCAAGCAATTCCAAACCAGTCACAACATTTTTTTTTTCACTCACCTAATGCGACGATGAAGATTTTTGTTTGAGGCTAACCGGAGAATAAAATCACTGAAACGGAAAAAGGTGCGAAAATCGCACCTTTTGTTTTGCGTTCAACAGCGATGTTTACTTGCTTCAATAGACCAAAAAACAAAAACGCGAGGCCTGACAGTAGTCTAAGTAAACCCGCCTTTTCACGCACTCTCGACATCGAGCGGTGTGTCTTCATTCTTTTTTTTTCCTTTTCTTTTCTTTTCTGTTAGCAGTGGAACAATTAGCGAAAAGCGAAATCATTTAACCGTGAAAAGGTGCAAAAGACAAATAGTCTTCTTGCTGATCGACGTAGATCCAGGCGCAACTGGTTAAATAATCATTAAGCCATGCACGAAGTAAATTTAAACAGAAGTCATTTTCAAAGAAGCATAACGCATATGGCATATTAAACTGAGATAATGCATAGCAGCCGCCAGTTCTCATCGCTTGCTAAAACATGAGCTAAAACATAAACTTACAAGGATATAATACAACAAGCTGTATTCTAAGTATTAATTATTTTACTTGACGACTAAAATAAGAGTAAAGTACATCGAGGCTGAGTAAGACCGAAACATGCGCACACGGTATGACAAAAGTTTAGTCAAAGCAGTTGGCGTACTCTTGAAATTTACTGACCCACCCCCTGTTGGTTTGTCTTTGATTTCCAAAGAAGGCTACCGTTGGGAGAAAATGTCATCAGTGACAATTTGCCGACTGAATCCGATGTGACTCGAGTATAATTTCGCGAAACCGGACGGAAAAATCCCTAAGGCCAGCCAACAAAAGGATCATTGTCTTAAAAAATTTAAACCATAACAATAGGCAAAGTTTGATATGGTTTATGTTCGTTTTATAAAACAACAGAGTTTATGTTCTTGGGCGTAAATATGTTTTGGGCCCGACGCAGAGTCATTTTAACCCTTACCTAGCAGCTCGGGTTAAAATAACTCTAAGTCAAGCCCAAAACATATTTATGCCCAAGAACATAAACTCTATTGTTTAATCAAACGAAGTATTCAAATGAGGAAGTCCTTACTTCACCTCGATACCAACACGTATACGTGTCAGATCAAAAAGCATTCTGGAAGAATACAGTTGCCGGGTGTTTAAACAATGCTCGCCTAAGAATTAATAAGTATCGTGATTGCCTTTCGATTTCACCTTCTCATGATAAGTTATATGCACACCCGTCAACAAAAAGTCGACTGAAAAATTTCTTTCTTAAAAGAACTCGTTGTTAAATACTTTCAACTAATAATAAAAGCTTGGTTTCAAGGGAAAACGTGTTTACTTCATAAAAATAAAGACAAAAGTGTTGAGGACAATTTGATGAGGCATAATCTTCCCAGAATTTCCGGCTTTACATTTGATTTCCATAAAAAGTATTCTAATCAGGTTATCTACTCTCGAAAATCATTCTCTCTACAGGAATAGCTGTAAGATAATTGGTTTTATCAACTTAGCTGACGATGTAAATTGGCCACCGTAAAGAGTTTCTAAACATCAGCTTAGAAACTCTTTACAGAGGCCAATTTACCTTAGCAACACATTTGATAAAACCAAATTATTTTGTATTATACTCCACCAAAGCAGCACTGTCCGTCGCGCTGAAACGGCTTACGGCGTGAATGAAGCTTTCTCTACTTCTAACTCTCGGCTAGCGCACTGGCGCTTCTTCGCTGTTTCGTGCTGCCTGAATATCTTGTCTGGATCCATATGTCTATAGGAGTCTACATTTGGGTGACAAATTCTCACAACAGAAAAACGCCGAACTCTGCCTCTAACAGAATTCCTCAGCACTAGAGACAAACGCGATTCAGCTTCTCTTTAAAGTCCTTTTATTTCACAAGACCACTACAATTATTGTGAAAAAAGTCATTTATCCCCCAATTTTTTTTTCAATATTTACTAGGACGAAAATCCGTATCGTCCAAAGTTAAGTTTCAGCAACAAACTTCATTCTCTTCTTTACTCGCGCGGTTAGATGCAATATCGGCGTGAGCGTCATCTTTGGGAGAACATGTTTTGCTGGTGTAAATGGGGCATTTGTAAATTAAGGTATACTAAGAGTAAACGAGGAAAATAGTAAGGCGCAGTGATTCATTTCGAACACTCCAAGTAGAGAATTTAAGAATTGAGTTTGCAACAGAAGTTCGAATTCAGATGTTAGCAAAAGTTACAAGAAAGTTATTTTTACTTCAGGGCAGATGTTTATTTCGAATGTAGACGTTAGATCAACGCACGTCAATACTAGCTGTCTGAACAGAGTTTTGGAACAATTGCTTACCGAAAGCGTGGAGTCACAAATATTTTTGTTACAAGTTACTAACGACTTCTTGCTTGAGAACAGATCCTTAGCGTGACCTCATGAAATTTAAATGATCCGGCCGTTGAAACTAAATACACTCCTTTCAACTAAGATTTCCAACATTTACCTCCTTGCTAAAGACAGCCAGAACCAAGACAAAGCTCTCTTTTTAGTGCAGAAAAAGGCCATAGTGCGATGTATGAAAGATGGAATCTCCGATAGATTCCTGAAATAATTGTAAAGTGTAAATAAAGAGTAGACTCTAACATCTTGGGCCCAAAGATGTTCCTATAACATGAGCTTATTAAACGTTCATGGATTCCTTCGGTAACAAAAGGGGAGAATCTGATTGGCTGAAAATTGTACGTGGAGGAAGGGATCAGGGATTTTTTTTTTTGAAGCGTTCGGGTCTCGCCTTGGGGCACAGCCACCTACTATACCATCAGCAGATGCTTATGAAAAAATGTTCATATAAAACCCCCGTGGGATCAAAACAAAGTCAAGCGGGAAAAGGCTTCATTTGGAGGTACCTCCAAAAAATATTGCCTGAAATTTAAAGAAAAATTGTGTCGTTATTCATCCGACCAGCTAGGGAGTGGAATTATGGCCGTGAAATAATTTTACTATGAATACGGGTGTATAGCATGAGTGTTTTATGTAAATTAAGTTTTCACCGAGGTCAAACATTACAGAGGGACTTTCCGAGGAATAAAAGATAGGTTTGGCATCATTATTTCATGTAAGGAAAGTGTTCAAATTACAACTGTATACCAAATAGTACAGTAGGCGAAGTGCTATGCTAGTGATATTCATGGTTATTATATCAAGTTCGGAGAAAACTCAAGCTTCATGTCTTAGAACTGAAAATGTGACCCAGAAAAAACATGAGGAGCTTTGGCCCCGAAAAAATTCGCAGCATGCATTCCACGGAGGTGCTATATTTCTGTCATAAGTGTAGAGAATTACGTGAACACTTGCGGTCCGTAGGTATCTATGCGGTTACTTAAACCTGTTGATTATAAGTTAAAGTTTCACCTAATAATTAATACTTCATCTATGCTCGAATTTCATTTACGAAAATACAATAAATCTTGCATTGGAATCACTTGGCGCGATCTCATCATGAAGGCCGAAGTCTTCGATCGATCGGCTGAGCTTTCTGTAGTTACGAGATCCAATATCGACCCCGAAAAAAACTGGTATGTGCTAACGAAAAGTTAATGTAAAATCAGGCCGAATGCTTTTGCAAAGAACGAATTGTTTCTTCGATTCCGCGATGACTACAAACGTTCTGTCGTGCCAGCAGGTCTCAAGCGCGCCAACATAGGCTGTTCGTTCAACGCCAAGTAACCAAACAACATGTATGTTAAATCTTCAATTGGTCTCTGTGCCGGACTGATTAGCCAAGGAGAATTCCAGCAGATGGATTCGCGAGGTCTCGAAATATCATCGTGTTGTTGATGCGGTAAATCAACGGCAGTTAGATAACGGCGTAATATGTGACTAACACAGTCTATAGACTGTAAGATTTTACGCCACTATCTGCGTCGGTGTATATATATGTAAGATTTTAAGCCGTTAACTAACGACGTAAAATCTTACAGTATATAATATACCGACTGAAAGAAATTACGCCGTTAGTTATTGGCGTAAAATCTTACAATATATAATATACCGACTGGAAGAATTACGCCGTTAGTTACTGGCGTAAAATCTTACACATAAACAAAGCCGACTGGAAGAAATTACGCCGTTAGTTACTGGCGTAAAATCGTACATGTAAACACAACCTACTGGGAGAAAGTACGCCGTTAGTTACTGGCGTAAATGTTACATATAAACACAACCGACTGGAAGAAATTACGCCGTTAGTTACTGGCGTAAAATCTTACGGCGCAATTTCCTCCGGTCGGTGATGTATATATGTGGTGTAAAATCTTACAGTATATAGACTGTGTTAGTCACATATTACGCCGTTATATATATTCCCGTCGTTTTGGCAAGAGTAATGTCTTCGGAAAAGCTAAAAATGCCGTTCCAAAACCTTCGCATATAAAAGGTCGTTATAAGAATTGCGCCGAAGCTTGTAGACCAAACGGGGAGACCATCAGTTGAAAGCGATAAGTATTCTCTGGATTATCTAATCAACATAGCCTCTGGACTTTGAAAGTTCTGTGTAAAGAAGGGTTTGTTGGAGTTAACCTTAAATAGGCTTAGGTCTTCGATCGTGGAAGTGAAATCGGCTTTACCGGTGCCGCTTTTTTTGGCTATTTTTGAGTGTCTTCTTTTTACTTGTTTTAAAGTGTTCCTGTTATATTTTTCTGTAACATTTGGTCAGGACTATTTGTGAACCTTGTGTTAACGATTTACTGTTGTTTTCTTTAAGACATCTATTTTCTCTACAGAGAAAATAAGCTTAGCGTACCGCCCCTTAGGTTTCTCCTAACTAGACCCGTTAAGTTTGTATAATGCATTTCTATGGACTCTTCTTTCTGGAACGTGAGCGAACAAAGTAGAGTTGTATCTTGAAAATGATTAGAAATGTAATCATCGGAAGTTGCGGTTTTTTCCATTTCATTTAGAGCTTTATTAACCTTTCTATAGCGATTATCGGATGTCCTGGAATGTTCACCGAACACCTTATGCCACCAAGAGGCGTCAAACCTTGGCTTGAATTACTTATGCAAATTAGCTAGCTGCACGTTCACTGTGCTAATTTGCATAAAAATTTTTCCCGACGCAAAGCTCGTCATGCATTTACCTCATTCTTGTTTACGTGTGGTTTTATATTTACAAGACTGGTAAGATTTGGTCATCGTAATGGGGGGCTGAGATATGTAGTGGGCATAAGTATTTTGTTTCCTTGTGTCAATTTTTTAACCTGATGGTTTGTTCAGTTTTTCTCGTGAAACTTAGACGCATCATTATCATTGCCACGTTAGATGGTCCAGTTTACTTTGAAAAATTTTACGGTACATGTATATATATATATATATTTTTTTTATTCGATGTTTATATTTACTATTTTCATACAGGAGAAAGCTACGTCTTGCCCTCTCTGTGATCTTTGTCCTTTCATTCTTAAAACCCGTCGAGGGAGCTGCAGGTAACAGTTTAAAAATCTATCGACTCAGTTCATCCATAAGTGTATTTTAAATTAGATCTGAGCCGCTTCGCTTCTCATGAATTATTATTTAAGTATTCATTGTTTGCAACTTATCGAGTAAGTCTTGGAGATCCCTCAATAGTACCAAAAGACCATAGTACTTGTTTACATAATTCCGTAAATTTTTATTGATAAGCAATTTAGAGAGTTAAATAATGACTAAATTTTACATTTCACTTGAAAAAACCGATTTGTACGAATGGTGCGATATTTCTTTGCTTACCTATTTTTGACTTTTCCCGCGCAATTTTCAAAGAGCCATGACTTATGTTATTGTCACGCGATGTCTAGGAGACTTGGTTACAAAGCCAGACAAAATAATAACAACGAAACCAGCCTCGAAAGTCCGAAACCAGTTATATTTAACGAAAATGATACTGACAAGATTTATCATTAAGACATTTTCATGGTATTTTAGAGAAGAAAAAATCCCAGATTAAAGAATTTCAATTGATCTTCTTAAACGATGAGAGGTAAAAATCTCGGGACTGCTCTTCGAAAGAATAATTAGTGTGTCTACTAATTTTAACTCATCTCTTCCAATCAAGAGTATACATTTGAGGCCGTCTCTGATGTTAATGCCTTCAGTGTTCCAGCAACATCGACACTTGCGCAATCGTCTTTACGGTATAAAGATGGATCACATTCAATGAAGTGGACTTGGGCCAGTGGAGATACAATGACACATACCTTCTCCCCAGCGGTAGGTTTAAACCCTTTGCACCCTAACATCAATATGTATTTTCTCCATACTATCCTCCTTACATTTCTCAAGGTAATGACAAGGAGAATTTGATTATTTATTTACCTATTTTGAACACATACTTAAAATTTAGCCTTAAATCTTCAACTAGCTAAGGAAATAGAGATTAATACATGGGCGCGCGTAGATATGGAATTTCTCGTCGAGTGTGTAACTCGATAGCTCACGAGTTAGATGTCGAGTTGAACACTCATATAAACACAATAGCCCTTAACCCTTAGATGTCGAGTTGAACACTCATATAAACACAATAGCCCTTAACCCTTAGATGTCGAGTTGAACACTCACATAAACACAATAGCCCTTTACTGAGAAGAAAAGACAACTTCATTAATGAATGAAAATAAATGAATCGACAATCCTCGAATAACGATCGTAAAGTGCGTTGGCGCTGACTCTTAAAATGGAAGAATGCGTTGAATCATGATTACAAAACCAACAATGGTCATAATTTTCAATTTGCAAAATTCTTATTTACTGACTTTTTCCTTACCGACAGAAGAAGTCTTCCAGGTAAACGGCCAAAATCGGCCAGCGACAAATCTTCTAGTTATCGATTTTCATTGTCAGCCGAGAGAAATACTAACTCCAAAGCCACTGAATACGTAACTTTTACGGCTTTTCTCAGGGCCTGTATAACACCGCAGTTTATGTGATAGAATAATTTAACATGTTTTACAAACTCGTTTTGTCAATCTTGGCAACCCCCCATCCCACCCCCAAAATAAACTAGTGATAAAAATGCAATTTGTTACCCAGTGAAAGATGAACTGAAAATATTGGTGCATAGTAAGTAAACAGAACCTATTTTGTGAACCTATTTTAAAGCTACAAATGTATGCCAGGTTTGTGTACAAGTGTCTGTGATGTGTTCATTAAAAATAACTGAGATCATAGATTAACTGCAACATACATTTCAGATTTCAGGAAAAGAGCTTAAAAAGGGAGGGATTCAGTTGTGGCTTTACAACACTTATCCACGCGCAGGAGAGAACTTGACTGTCTCTTTCCAAAATAATACGTCCACCACTGTTACTGTATCACAGTTCAATATTATGCTGAATTTTAAGGTGAGAGGTAACATTGCAAAACAGCTGTTAAATTCCTGTGATCAAATTCAATTTTGCAATTTTGCATCAGATTGCCTTTGTATACCTTGATGATGCGTATGAGCATGCTTTGAAGTGTAGCAGATGTTTCTTCTATTAATGCGGCATTTACAACTACAGCATTGGAAATGTTTTATGGCGGTAATGTAAAACATTGATTTTTATTCACATTTGAAGTATGATCATGTATGGACCTTAGCTCTTATGTGGGCTGTGATTAGTTAATTTAGCCTGTCATATTTCTCTGTGACCTGCTAAATTCAAGAGTTTGTTTGACTTGAAATTTTTCCCCTCTATTTGAACTCAAAGATGTAGTAAATAACTTATATTGACCTCATTTTCCTGGATTGCACTGTAAGTTACAGAACCTTGTTTTTTCGGCCGTAAGCGGGCTATAAATCTGAGCCTACAGACTTGTTTGGTAGGGGGTGTGTATGGATTACTTGTTGACAGTGTTAATAAATATTATGATAAAATGCTATGGTGATACACCTTACTGATAGCTTTGGGGGATGGTTATTTCAAAGATAAGGACAGAGAAGGACAGCAATCTCCATAAAATCAAGGAGGTTACTAAGGCAACCAAACCACAGCCCACGTCCAAACATCTGGACACCAAAATACTTGTACATAGAATGAATACTTATCCAAACGGGTGGGGTGGGGGGGGGGACAGTCAAAGAGAGAAATGGAGAAGAGAGAAATGGAGCAAAGCAGCAACTGAAAGTAATTTGGGTAAAATCATGGGCATGGAAATGGATGTTCGCGAAGAAAGGACGCAACACACAAATCTAATCTAAACGTCTGCCATGCTACTTTAATAATCAACTTCCAACCTCAATTGCTTGCTTACCTATGTTATATATGACACAAGAAATGTACCTTACATACACTACAGGCATTACAGAAGTTCAGTAACTTTTTACATAACCTGCTGTTGATAATATAATAGACAGCTGTGCCTGGAAAAGGGCTATAAGGCAAAACATGAGAGCCTGCACATAGGCCTTTAACTCCCAAGATCTGATTGTTAATTCTCCCCTCTAGCTGCTAGACATTTCCTTGTAAATTTGTTGCAAGAATTTGGTGTGCGATCAAGGTAATAACTTGTACCTGATGAGTTTGAGTATTCTCACTACCTGTTTGCTGGATAATGTATGAATATTTTAGGGAGAAGTTACATGTTAATCACTTGTGGGAGCTGTAAGGCTTAAGGAGGTGGTGGTAGACTACTGGTAACAGGCTTGAAACCCCTGCTATGTCCAGGAGGCATTAACCTCCCTGGGTCCCCTCATGTTGATATTGAAACCAGCTGTACAATAATCACTTCATTCTTTTCATTTGAAGGGGTGGCGTGCTGTGTGGGTATCCTATCAGGAAGCTATCGTGACTGAAAACAATATTACTGATATGAAAATAACTGCTCCAACAACTCAAGCTACCATACATCCTTTGTATTTTGATCTCGTGCGCTTTGCAAGTAAAGTCGAGAAGCAAAGTCGTGACAAAGTGGTACCAACATTGGATCCAAACCTTTATTCTAACGACAATTTCTGGCACCAAACCTATCACAAGAGTCAGGTATTTTTGAACATGTTTGTCTTAAAATATATCTAATAAAATAAAAAGGAAATGGAATTTAGCAGTGCACATTCTATGAGGTGGCTCTCCTTGTCCACTGTTTCCAGGTTGAACTGGAATTTAGAATGTTGGTTTTTGTGGATGGAGGAAAAGCAGAGGACTAGGAGAAAAACCCATGGAGCTGGGATGAGGACCAACAAAAAACATAACACACATTTGACACCAGGTCCTGGAATCCTAGGCCACAGTGGTGAGAGGCAAACTCTCTCACTACTGTGCCATTCCCCCGCTCCTCTAGTAATAGAAAAAAGGCATTGATCTGTTTAAATGCTCTGTCAGTTTTGTCTTGAAAGATGTGATGTACTTGATATCGATATTGTTACACAAAGTTCATTTATGCAAACTAAAAGGGTTCATTCATGCAGGAACCGTGAATGGAAGACTTTTCAATTGAATCAGTTAATGATGGTTGGGGCAAGTTTTGGTGATCTCTGCATTAGGCGCTCTCAAAAATACAATGTTTTAAAGCTGTCGTCGATTTAAATAGTTATGATGCTGAACAGAATATTACACTATTGTCTGCTTTTGGATACAAATTTATCTTCTATTGATGATCAGAAATCTCTCACTCAAGGAAAAAATTCACATCCATGTACAGCCATGTAAAATACTCCATGCATATCTCCTTTAGGTACCACCACCAAACATTTCTGTTACCATACCCAATCAAGAAAAATTGGACAGTTTGACCCTGATTGAAAAGCGACTAGAGAATTGGTTTGTTAATCAGGCTCAGAGCTCAGTCCAGTTTCCAACCAATGCTCAGAAGAGATGGATGTCTTTACAGATGCAAGTGGATAGTGCTCATACTCAGTATGGACAACTAAATATTGTGAAGAACTTAGAGGGTGTTATTACAGGTAAACACCATGGTAATAACTAACCTATGACTTTTTTTAGCCAAATTCTGAAAATTATGAATTTTTGTCTGGTGGTAGGTTAGGATGGAAAGAATAACTTAACCACTTTAGTGAAGTTTTAACCCTTTAACTCTCATGAGTGACCAATGCAGAATTTCTTCTCATAATTTCAATTCAATATCAAGCAGTAAAGTGATGAGACTAGGGACAAATATCGTTTAGAGGGATTATTACCTGATCCAACACCAAATTCTCTTAATTCACATCCTAAGAACTGTAGAGTACTCACTAATGAGAATAATTTGTGAGATGTTGGGAGTTAAGGGGTTAAAAGCTAACTAACTGTTTAAAAAATTGGAAATGACATCCCTTCAGTCATGATTTTTTAAAATTTTCAAGCCTTAGTCGATGCACCTTCAGTCATAATTTTTAAAGCTTTTGGGTCCCAGTCGTTTGAAGTGGATAATGGTATCCACTGGATAAATCTCTATCCTGTGGATAATGCAATATAGTTTGTAAATGCATATCCCTTGGATAGCGATTTATTTGTTGGATAATGTTATCCACTGTTTGAATACCCAGGTGTTCTCCTTATATCCCCTTTACTTACTAAAATATTTAACTGATGGAAATGGTGCTCTATGGCCATGATTTCCTTTTCAACTTAACAGTTGCACTTATATCTTTGCATAGCATTTTAGTATCGTCAAGAAAATTCACCAAGTGACTCTTCTTTCTTTACGGAGGAAATATTGTTAACCATGCACCAATGCTTTGCTACAAGAATGTATGAGACAAAGCAAGTTACTCACGGATTAGATCCAGGCGGTGTGCGCACTCCTATTGCGTTGCATCGTGGTAGCTTCATTTTCAATATGGCGGTGAAAGCAGCAGAAATCGGCAAACTTTGACTGAACATTCCATAGAAGTTAGGCCGTTCCTTTTTCCTTTCACTATAGATAAATGTACTTTGATTTATTCTGAATGTGTAGAAGTATTTTTTGTCGTGCATTCTATGGTTCTCAAGGACAAACGCACTGTTTTTTTTAGTATGTAATTTGAGACCGGTTTTCGAGAAGGTCATATTTAATTTACGTCTTAGTTTGGAGCCTTTCAAAGATTTGGATGGCCGCTATGATCCTTCTTCTACAGCTCTGACCAAACGCTCTCAAACGCTCTCCAACGATACATGTGTTTCTCGCATTTTAAGTTCAGTGTTTGAGACCGATTCTGATTCTGAGATTGTTACAAAAAGTAATACTTTAATATGCACGCGCTGTTTTTATTGTTTTCAAGTATACTGTCTCTCTGCAAAAAATAACTCCATAGATATGTTTCTGAAAGCCTAATTCTAGGTATTCTCTTTAAGCATATTTGAAACTCTGTAAGTTTTTTATTAAATTATTAAAAATTATTATTAAACGTTGAGCATGACGAATTGGTCTTGGGAGGCGTAAGGCTTCTCCTTTCGCGAATCCCGCATTTACGCCTTTAGTATATGACATGAAAAATAGTTCGTGTATTAGATGGTAATCGACCCTTGACATGCGTTTGCATGTCAAGGGTCGATTCCCCGTTAAATAACTCGCGAATTTAATATTATTCACACGGCCATCAGCTGTGAGTGTAACTACTCCCAAATGAATAGATTCTTGGGCAAGGCTGCAGTTTCGATTCTTTCTGAATCTCTTCAGTTGCCACCTAACAACAAATTTGTCACGGACGAATAACAGGAGTCGCGCAGGACGGCAAACACTTTCGAAGGAACGGCAACAGACAGTGAATCCCCATTACATTACACGTTTATTCACGCTATCTTGCTGCCACCAGAGATGTTCACTCGACCGCGACAGGGTGCCAAGGACTCGCTTTTCATTTTACGACCATGATGCAACGCAAGCAGAGTGCGCACACCGCCTGGATTAGATCAATATGGTCTTCAAACCAATCACTTTGCGGAAATGTCAAATTGTGGACAACCAATTTACCGAACCAGTAGTCAACTTGTACTACACCTTTGGTCAACTTGTTGAGGGTCATCTTTGGTCAACTCACTGACTTAGTTCACTGATGAACTAAGTTGTTGGTGAGTTCGCCAGGGCGCGAACTTGGGCCGGGTTGGGGAGTTGACTAAAGGTGTTAGCAAGCTTAATAATGACAACGACGAGTTACCTAATGGTGTTGGTGAGTTGCCTAATGGTGTCAGTGAGTTAGTTGTTGATAATTTGACGTGTTAGCAAAATGATTGAGAACAGCTTGTATGTTTTTGGTTGCTCTTTCCAAAAATAAAACCTCCAAAATTGTATTTGCATTGTTACTCTCCAGGAATGCCTCTTTATGCTGACAAGTCTAAAGTTACTGGTGGTAAAAAATTTGGGGAGGTGGTGGAGGAAGTGCTTCTTCCATTGGCACTGGATTATCATGTGAGATCACGTGATGTTGATGTCAATGCATTGGCGGCCGATCAACTGTCCAACTTGAATGGAGCCGTGGACCAGAAAAATGATGCCATAAAGGTATGGTTGATTGGCTCTTGAACCCTTTATAGTCCAGTATCAGTATGCATATTCTCTATAATGTTCTCTGTCCATTTTCCATGGTACTGACAATACATTAATCAAGAGCTTATTTTAGTTGCTGATCATTTTCTCTACTCTCGTGGTTTTGATATTTTATTCCTTAGAGATACTTTGAGGAGAAGTTCGATGTTAGTTGCTCTTGGGGGTAAAATGGGTTAAGGTTCACCCTTAACCTTGATAGGTGTGTTCAGATGAGGGTTTGTAAACATGGTTGTCAGAGTTTAAGATTCACACTTTCTCTAGATACAAGTTAAAAAAGCAAAGTAGAGTTCTTTCTCTGTGTTCTCCCATCCTTGTCCAAACCCATGAGAAGTTGGAAGAATTTTTCAATGCTAGGAAAAATTTCAACTGAAAATTGGTTTTGCGTGCGTCGATCAATTTGAGGCTTCAACAAGCCCCCCTAGGCAACCCCCCTGGCATTTGAACTTTTGAAGAATGGTTTGTTCGAATTACCCCCTCCCCTACTCCCCGTGGCCAAAATTGTTCTGTGAAAGGCAAGATCAGCGACCGTGACGTTCTTGTAGACCTTTTCTTCTGAGTCATCTGCTCGCGAAAATGAACTTTCTACTTTTAAACACCTCCATATTAAGTTGTAAAATTTTCTTTTTTCCTGTTTAACTTCGTTCTAAAAATGTGAAGTTGCCTTTAATAAACTTTATGCAAAATAGGCCCCATGCTTTTTCCTGAATTTTACCTGCTGCCAAGATTACGGAGGGAATATTTAACTACTTTTCAGAGAATGCAGGATGGTTTTACTGATTTTTTTTTTCAACCATAGAAAATAGCAGGAGGTAATCAGAACATTCAAGACATATTCACCACCGCCTTGGGTACCAATCCAACATCTTACACGTTGGAGGAAGTGAAGGTGGCTATAGGCACTCTAAATACGAAGCGAAAGGAACGATTACTTCTCCTTTTGGAATATATTGAAGATCAAGGTGAGCCTATGAACAATAGGGTAAAGTATGGAACTCGAGTCATTGGGGCTCACAAGGTGCCAGAGCTTACCCCCCCCTTAGTACAAAAGACTATTGGGATCAAAGCCAGTAATCTGAGCAACTGCATACCAAACCCCCGCCCCCCCCCCCCCAACACAACAATTAACTCATAAACGGCTAAGATTATATGAAAGTCATATATTTGAACTGCGGATAAAAACGTGGATGAAAGTGATCCTCGCAGAAATGTGCACTACTTGAGCAGTGGTGAAAATAAGGCCTGAGGATCACTTTCTTTCATGTCTTTATCCGCAGTTCAAATATATGACTTGCATATATTCTTAGCCGTTTCCTCATCACTTCACGGGTTTATTTGGAACCAACATAATGACTAGCTACCAGTTGGCTTGTTAGCTGAGTTGGTAGAGCGTTGCACCGATATCGCAGAGGTCATGGGTTCAAATCCCGTACAGGCCTGAATTTTTTTTTTCAGGCCTTATTTTCACTACTGCTCACAGTAGTGCACTGCGAGGATCACTTTCATTCAAATTAACTCATAGTAAATTAGGGTAAATGTAGGCCAGGGGAGGGGTGGGTGACCAGTTGCTCAGATACTGACATTGATGCGATAATTCATACAATTTCATTCCTGGAGCTCATGAAATTAAGAACTGATAAGTTTAGAGCTCGTTAAAGAAATAGAGAAAGACGTTTTTCGTCTTGTCACGAGCGTGGGACAAAGAAAGAACTCTGAGTCCCCATGAGGAATCGAACCTCAGACCTTCAAATTCCGTGCTCCGACGCGTGTCACATGAACTTCGTAATAGAGCTCGCTCACCATGGAGTCTCTGTGGCTCAGTATTTTGTTTAAGTTAAGCTTTGGTGAGAATGGGATATAACTCAGCTCTTGCATTTGTCAGGTTGGAGCGATGGTAGTGGTATTGGTTCTTTGGATCATGAGATGAACAATGTCGGTGCAGGTTTTATGAATGCAGTCTTCCTCCTGAGAAAGGAAATCACCGCCGCTGGTAAAATCGATGATTATGTGGCTACAATGAAGTGGTACAACGAGTTTGGAGAAGTTTATGAAGACCCGTTTGAATATGCTGGTACAACTGCTGATCGTATGAGAACCATTTCATTATTCAGGCAAGATGTTTTTCATGTCAGTTCCTTATATGACATATGTTTTTTCTAGATATGCGTTACTTTTGTTTACTAAAACATAGCTGTGTGAAACTTGGGTAAGTTTCCAAAGAAAACTGTGGTGCTGCGTCGATGGGGTATTTCAAGATAATTTGGTTTCATCAACTGAGTTGGCAACGTAAATAGACCACCGTAAAGAGTTTCTAAGAGCTGACGTTTCGAGCGTTAGCCCTTCGTCAGAGCCAACAGTGGCCTAGTAGTTTCAAATAGTGAGGCCCTTTCTAATTTGAATTCTGACGGGGTCATTGTGTTGTGTCTTAGTTCATCGTCGAAGGTAATCCAGGATATCTTTCTTTTTTTTCTGCTTCACGATACTCTGTGATTGGTCGAGAAAATACGTGCTACCACTCAACCAAACAGATACAAGACGAACGCTAGGGCCAATAGGGAGCTGGTCAATTGCGCCTTTCCGCGCTTCAAGAAGCTAGCTTCGATTTTAGTTCGAGTCCTTGCTGCCCCTTGTGTCCTGATTGGCCATTGTGATGACTTTGGTGTCGGTTTTATGATATCCAGTCAGCATCACGTTTCAGAAAACGAATTAGATCGATAGAGATACTTAAAGCTATGTTTCTCGGGGGCTACGCCTCAACGTCATAAAATATTCAGTCTACGTTTTTTAAGTTCGTAATCTGCAATTATTTTGAATTAACTTCATCCTGAGACATTCTTCCATCTTCTACTGTTACGAAACTTGTATTTAAACAATCCGTTTTAATCTCTCCATCCTCAACTATTCCCTTTTTTTTTTTTGCCTTCTTTTTCCCTTCTTATGTTTATTGTTTTTACTATTATTGTCAAATCATTTCCCTTTAGGCCATTGCTCTGCCACTCGATATGCGTGTAGAAATTTATGAAATACCTTGCATGAGCAAACTCATTTATCATGAAGTCAACTGTAACAAAAATAAAGACGTTCAATCCTCAGCCTTATGTGCGCTGGCTCTTTCTTTTGCAGGTTGTTTACTGTCCTAATGATGCCAACTTCAACAGATGCTAAAAAGCTTGATAAAATTCGTGACATGGAAGAACTTGTCTCATGGTACGCCAACGCACTGTCCCCTAATGAAGGTTTCGCAGGAGTTTTAAAGCCTGATTACCTTGGATTCCATCACAACAGCTATTATGCCTCTGCTTACATTCCGCATGCTATCCATTGTGGTGCATTAATCGAGTTTCTACTCAGTGGAACACCATTTAAATTGAGTAAGAATGAGCTAGTTACAAGGGAAAGTAAAGTGGGGACAAAAAAAGGAGCCACTGCGTACCAACCCCTCTGCAAACCCAACATTACCCCTAATTTGTTATTAGTTGACCGTTATTGGGTTAGGGGAGGAGTTGGTGTGCAGTTTCTCTGATACTAACATTGATCCAAATGGATTAAGAAACCGTTGGTTTGAGATATGCTCGAGAAGTCTGATTGTCCGGTTGTGGATAGTCCTGAAAAGGACTCCTGTCAGTAGCATTGTCGTTTATATGTTAGCCAGATACTTAGCGCTATGGCTTTGAACAACATTATAGAGGGGAAAAGGCTAGGAAGGAAGTGTGCCAGCGGATGACTTCTCTGAAGTGTGGTTTCCAAGGTAGCAAAAGACTACACAAAGATCATGGTTTAAACTACTATAAAGCTTTCTTTTGTCTCGGTTTCTCTTTGTCCATTAAATCAATGATTCTTTTTAGAGGCTCCTTTTGTCTTATGTTCTAGCCTGCAAGAGGAGACGCCTCTGTGACCATTTTGTTTCGCAAGGGAAATGTGAGGCAACAGGGATAGAGAGGCATCCTCTCGTAAGATTCCTGAGCACTCTGATCTTTCGGCTGTGTAAAAATTGTCTGACGCATTCATAAACTAGCTCTGTTTTATACTTAATATTTGGGGTATACGTTGATTTTAGAAAGGGAGTAACTGTATTTTGCAATTAGAGTTTGAGTTGTGTTTTCGTGGTTTTGGTTCAAAGGTGAGGACACAAGCAAGCATATTAAGAAAGGTCTAGAGACAATGAGGATTGTTGCTGTTAAATACTCAACTCCGAACAGTGTAGCGGGTCGATTTCCAGGATTTTACCGTGCAATTTTGGCCGAGAGTTTTCCTGCCTATGCTTACGCCGGTGCAACTGCTCCCAGTTTAAACGATGATGGAAGTCTGGGTGAAATTGCTGCTCTCGACAGTGATAAGATCAAAATGTTTTTACGACTTAATGATGCAGGCAATAAGGATGTTAGCAATTACTTGGAAGATGGTACGATATCCAAAAGTATCTATTACCTAAACTCTATTGGTTCGATCAACATCATGGAGGAAATAAGCTCTAAAGCTGCCTCGATGAGTATAACGGCCGAAAGTTCGCCCCAGGGATTCTGGACGAAAAATTATGCTTCACTAGTGATTGCACGAAGAGAAAATTGGGCGGTAACAATGAAAGGCTTCAACAAGTATGTCTGGGACTACGAGGCTTCGAGCAATCAAAATGTTTATGGTCTTTATCAGAGTCATGGAGCACTTCTCGTTGCAAACAGCGAGGCGTCACTTAAAACTCTGGATATCGATAATGGTTGGGACTGGACACGACATCCGGGCACTACAACAATAAAAATGGATCTTGAACAGTTGGTTAGCCTGGATCGTAGGTAAGTAATGATATTCCGTTCGCTCAAATCAGTTTTTATCGTTCGGCTGGCTTCTCGAGCGGGCAGATCAAATGGAATCGCGTGTTCTGATTGGTTACCCTAGCGGGCAAGATAGGCTCGTATTCCCTGTTGGGGATTGCCCTCTTCGATCACGTGAACTGAAAAATCTCCCTGTTACCGCTTTTCCAAATTCGTAACTCTTTGGAAATTATTCGATGAGAAGAAGTTTCGTTTAAGGCTCTTTTTAACAGCAACAACAACAGCAATAACAACAACAACAATAAATGTCATGTACTCTGTATCAAGTTTTAACAATGTATTGAATAGAAAATAATAGTTAATTATTGGTATGATTTTAAGAGGGTAACAGCACCCTGGAATAACTAAGGAGCTAAAAATGACACGGAGTTGTAGATTCATCCCCCCTCCCCCCCCCCCCCCCGCCCCCACCTTGCCAAAAGGAAAGAAGTGCGTTTTAATAGAAAAAGATACAAACATGTCCCGAGTGTCAAATAGCAAGGTCCTCACTCACCGAACTTAGGTTTCCAGAAACCTTATGCTTAATATCAAAAACTGGTCCATACTTAGAGTGCGTGTTTCGAATTATAGAAGTTTCTTGCTTCTTGAGTCCTCTCCAAACTTCCCAAGTGCATCCGTAACTCGATATACGCATAGTTAAAGCGTGAACCAATTCTTTAATATTATCATAAGGCTTAGGTCGATATAAAAACTGTGTGTGCTTTTTTCTGTCCAATGGAAATGCACCCCCACCCTCTCAAAGTATCCAGTGGGCCGGACAGGAAACATGTTAAGTGTTTTTGCTTCAGTTTTAAATTCCGACTTCCCCCGAAAAATACATGTATTTTTATCATTATAGTAGTATTGTGGGCGCATATGGTACATAAACAAACAAAGAAGAACATTTTGTACCACGTAGCACAAATGAACCAATTATATCATCTGACATTTGAAGTGGCTCCACAGATATTTTCAACCCAGGGAACTTGCGGGAGGATTGACTTTGATTGGTGGCGGTGATTATGCTACGGGGGTCTTTGGAATGGATTTCTCACAGCCCAGTTATCATTTTCCAGCTGGTTCCTTTCAACTTGACATCACCTTTGAATTTAAGAAGAGCGTGTTTTTCACAGATTTTGCCGTGATTTGTCTTGGATCTGGAATCACAACAACCATGAGCTCGCCCAGTATAACTCAGGTACATTTAATTGTTTCCCTTTCAATTGAAACAAGTTGATTGTAAGATTTGTTTTCGTGTAAACGTGGCTGCAAATGGTGTCGTCCTTTTTATACCAAGTCAGTTTTGATTTATTGATTTTAACAGCCTTTTTTGGTTCCCTTGGCAATAGTTTCAAAACAATCCAGTTATTTCTCAAAATGTTTTCATCAAGTTTATGACGTATTAAGTCAATCAAGCCTGTTAGAGGCCGCTCTCCATAAAATTTGTTAGAATTATTTCTGTAACCAAAAACTTAATATCATTGAAAGACGGGGACAGATATAGTGAGAAATATTAGTTGTGGTAACTTGCAATTTATCTAATGCTATCAACGTGGAGGAAATGGTGACCAAAGGGTTTGCGCGGTGGACCTCTGTTCAAGAGGTCTGGGTTTGAGTCCTGGGAAGGTCATTTTGTTGAGTCTTTTGGCCAGATACTTAAATTTGTTATTGCCTCTCTTTACACAAGGGTATAAATGCGTACCTCTAAACTGTTAATGGATTTTAGGGATTACCTAAAATGCACTGGAATAGATAGATAGAGAGATAGGTAGGTAGGTAGGTAGGTAGATAGATAGATAGATAGATAGATAGATAGATAGATAGATAGATAGATAGATAGATAGATAGATAGATAGATAGATAGATGGATGGATGGATGGATGGATGGATGGATAGATAGATAGATAGATAGACAACTTTATTTAAAGTGAATGAAGGAGTTAAGTTTCTAAAGAAACTGTGGTGCTGCGTCGGTGGGAGAGTGTAACAAGGTAATGTGGTATTTTCAACTGAAAATACTTTTTTTGAAAAGAAAAATATACATGTGTATACATAGAAAACTGAATACTTCTCGTTTTTATATGCTTAAGAAGTTGCTGGTTACTGTATGTTCGGAGGCGAATTCCATTTCTTAGCCGCAATTTAAACCATGTTTTGTGCCATTAACCTTTGGTAACGTAAGTATACTGTGGCCTCTTAAATTACACTTGTCTTTCCTTGATTTCGTTAAATCGCCTTTACTAGTTAGTGCACGGCCCTGTAAACAGCTATTTCTGGTGGACTGGATGCCAAAACTACTCCTAGCCACTTCATGCCTCAGAAACTAGAGGCCTGTTTCTCGAAGGTCCCAGTTACCTAACGGGCCCTTAAAGCTGTTCTGTTGTCATTCAAGATGGGGGCTTCAAAACTTTTGAAAATAATACAATAAAACTATCAGATAAAGGAACAAAATAGACTCGTTAGGATGTCAGAACCTGCTTCTGTATTCTTTAAGTTTTGATATTAAAATATGGCTTTGGGCGCGTTCAGTTACCGGGACCTTCTATAAACGGACCCAGGATAGGTAGAAAATTGGGTCTGTGTTTTGAAATGGTGAACCTTTCAGTCGCATCAATCATGCTATATCCTTTCTTTACGCGATAATATTTTCTCAATCTTTCTGATGAGAAAACTGAGAAATTTACGTTTGAAATTGGTTGCAGACCACGTTGTTCCAGACGAAGCTTCTCAACGCAAACAATCCATCGTCAATTCTGATAAACGAAACAAGTCACTCACTCAGCACCAACTTGAAAAAGGCGCCGTCCTTCTTTGGCAGAGGAAACCATGCAGCTACACTTATGGATGTCAATGGTAAATACATAATATGCACGATTCGATTAGGCATTGAGCTACTTTATTTCTTCATTTTTTCTAAACTTTCCCCGATCTACGGCATCGTCGGGGAACGTAAAGAAAATATTCCACTATGAATGATATTAAAACGATGTAAGTGAACGAATAATTAGAATATGTAGTAGGTAAAATGAGTTGTTCAAATGTGTTGATGGTAACAAACAGTTCCATCGAAAATCGCTGATGAGCAGAAGAACGAAAGACGTAAGCGGCCTAGTTACAGATAAAAGGTCTCTGAGTTCACTACATTCTTCCCGGGAATTTAGTTTGGGCTTACACTTTCCGATATAAAACGCTCTGAATGCCTCAATCGAATCGTCCATTTAATCAACATGCTACTGAAGGACAACCTCAAACGTTTACTAAATACATAAAAAATTTTATTAGGCAAGATTACACAGTGACCCGATTCTGGCCGACTTCTTTTTTTCGTTTTCATGACCTGATACATTCAGGTGTGGTCCATGTAGAAGCCGGAAAAAAAATTAACAAGGCTAACGTTGGTCATCTCTAATCCAACAGGCTTGTTCAACAGACTGCGTTTTGGTTGTGTATTTTAGTACCAAGCCAAAGTTACCACAACAACCACTAATAAAAAATGGAAAAAAATCACTAAGAGCCAATCAGAACTTAGAGAAAAAAAACAAAACATACAAAGCGCGGGGAAACGCGAGCGAACTAGCTACGATTGTTCAGTTTTGCATCTGATTGGTGGGAAGCGTGGTGCGAGTCTTCTAGACCAATGATTGGTCAGTTTTGCTGTGATACTATTGGCTGCAAAACTCAAGTAGCTCTTTTGGGTTGTGATCGTTCAGTGTCTACTGTCAGTGACGGTGACGTCATAACTGTTATTTTGCTTTTCTGTAATGAATATGAAATTAGGATTGATATTATATATATAAATCTTGCTGTGAGGTCTAACGTGACCTCTCCTTTTGCTTATTATGCCTACGTTTATGACACTATTATTTAACTAAAAATAATACAAGTTTCATTATTCCCTCATTTTTAAAAATTTAAGGAAACACCTACTACATTCCCGAAGCGCATAACCAGGGACTTAATGTGAAGATTGGCCGGCAAAAGTCCAGAAACCGAAGAGGTTCAAGGCGTACAACGGCTCGGTACGCGACCGCATGGCTCGACCATGGAGTGAACCCAATGGACAAGGGTTATGAATACACCATATTTGTTAACAGACCCTCAGGAGAAATCCGGGTAGGAAATTTTAGAGTTCATTTAACAATTCCTTCAGGCATGGGCATTTAAACAATTAGCTCTCAGAAGTGTTGCGTGCGTAACTTCAATAGATATTGCGCAAACAGGTGATAAGTATACACAAGGTCATCAGCTATACATCGTACAGGATCTTGGAAGTTAGGTTGCTTTTGTCAGCAAGTATTTGTTGACAAGTGAACTTGGAACGAAACAATTGTATCTCAGTGGTCGCTTTTCAAGCAGCATTCCTTCTTCGCTTCTAAGCCAACGGATTTTTACCGAAAATCTGGTGGAATAGGAAATTGTGGGATAGATAAGCAGACACGTTAAGCATTCTTATCTACAATTTTTTTTGTACCAAATGATTCAGTCTCGCATGGAAAGTCACATTCCTAGCCTTTTTATTTTAATAGAGCTCATGTAGCCTTCGGCAATATTACAAGTTTTCTTCTTTTTGATCTCGCACTAACATTTTGCTATTCATAATTTGAAAGACTTTGGCTGATAATCAAGCGAATGGCAGCTACTTGTATGAAGTACTTCAGAAAGATAATAAGGCTCACGTGGTAAAGATCAATAATAGCCCGAGGCAGGGTGAGACTCAGTATGGATACGTTTTTTTTAACAAATCTGTCCGTACCTTGGGTCCAGTAAGGAGCGTCGAAAAGGTAAAACTTGTCATGGTGTGGTCTAGCTTAGATAGGAGTAAAAACGGAGTTGGTTTAACGAGACTAACAGAGAGGACGAAATTCGCGAATATATTGAGCGTCTCCTTTTGCTAAAAGAAAAGAAAGACTGAAAACGTTCCTCTTCAGAAATCATTTCATTAGTGTTTTTTTCGTAAAGCTTGTTAGTTAGTCCTGATTTTAAAGTTTAATATGCATTAATTGTTATGCATTGTCTAACTGTTTTACAAGTTTTGAATTTTCAAAGGCATTGCAAGTCGCAGTTGATTATTCTATAACTATTAATTTCATTATTTATGACTTATTTCTTAATATTATTTTTTGTGTAATTTTTTTTATTGATTCATATTATTATTAATATTATTATTATTTATTTGTTTCCTGCTGTTCAGTAAGGTATTTTTACTATAGGATTTTCAAATCCCTGTTGAAGCTCTAGACCTTTGAAAAAATTATGCATGAAGTTTTGAATTTAAATTTTCCAAGGCATTGTAAGTCGCAGTTGAAAATTTTTATAGAAGTATTATTTATCATTCTTTGTATTACTTATTTATTACTTTTATCTGTTTTTTAATCATTTTTATTTATTAGTTATTATTGTTATTATTATTTATCATTTATTTCCGGCTGTTCATTAAGGTTCTTTTACTATAGGATTTCCAAATCCCTTTTGAAGCTTTATGGCGTGGAAAAAATTATGTCTAGAAGCATTTTTTTGAGCAAAAGGCGCATAATGTTCGGTTTCAACCCTGTTTCACCCTTCCCGTATAATTCACCGTCACAAAATAAGGAAGAAAATTGAATTAGATAGGGACAGAAAGCTTAAGAACCGCTGTCGAAATTTCCAAAAGCTTTGTTTCTTGGTTCCTTTGATGTAAAATATATATGCATCGCTCATAACCTTTTTGATGAAAAAAACAAAAGGTAGATTTATTTCATACACATTGCAACGTTAGTGAAACTTGAGTTATATATATTTGATGTACACTAAAACAGTGGATGGCATTGAAGGCGCACTCTGATTGGCTACTTAAGGTCGTCGAAATACCCTTTGCTATTCACCCCCGAGGAACTCGCACCAGATTTGCGGCAGAAAACATTATAATCGTTTTTGGAGTAAATTAGTTAAATCATATTTTTGTGCGATTTTGCTTCAGTCTCGGTGGTTAGCAGTAGATATTTACCTCGCCGCTTCGCTCTTCTGTAATTATCCACCACTAGCCACCTCCATTTTGGTACATAGTTGTTAAATATATTTGTTTTAAGTTAATGTAAAGGAATTTCTTTTTTATCATTTCTGGACGTGAGTTGGTTTTTGTATAAATATATATCGCTTGATCTGAGGTTCTTCTGATATTTTATCGCACAGGATCCTTGCATTGTGATGGTGGAAGAAGTGGATACCCAAAATTTGTACATCGCAGTCTCTTATCCAAATCTAAATTTCAACATCTCCAGGACTCTGAATCATAGCAATGACATCAATGGGCAAGAAAGGTTTTATTCTGTCAGCACGCCAGTTGACATAAAGGTAATCTGAAAACTGATATTCCTTCTTTTTTACTCCTTTTTTGAGAATACTGTTGGTCCTTGCAGTCTTATTGGCTGTCAGTAGTTTGATTATTTACAAAGACACAATTTTTTTGCACAAGATTGTACCTTTTTCACCGCTAGTGGGGATGGAAATCAAAATCAAAAAAGTTAAATTAACTTCAAGACTTTTTTTTTAAACAACGATCATTTCAGAGAAAATTAAAGATGAAAAAAGCCTTTTTTTGCGAATTTTATAATTTTATCGCCGATTCTTTGCTTTTTTTAAACGTCCTGTGGATAAATAAATTATTGGTACTGAACAAGATCCAATATTAGGGCAATCAAATTGTGAGATAACAAAACAGAGTTAATCAAATGGAAATGTAGAACTTTGTCTGGCACTGACTTTCATCCTTAATGTCAACCAACTGCACGCAAAAGGCAGCATTCCGTAAACTATACACAAAAACACTAGAATTATGGTCGGGATATAAAGCGGTTCATGTGATAGTTTATGATGCATGATAAGGATAAATAAGTTATTATGAAGTTTGATTGAAGAGGATTATTTATCTATTTATTTTTTTTAATTTTTGAAAATGTGAGATAATATATGAAACTATTTAATTATAGACTGATATTTTTCGGATGAAGCTTTTTCACTATAAAGAACATTGAACCGAACTGTTAAATGATTTGTGTAGGTAATCACATGATTTCGAGTGCAATTTGGACTAAATAGGGACGAGTAAATTTTTTTCAAAGACTAACAAAATAGCACGAGCCCTACGGGCTCGTGTAATTAGTGGTCTTTGAAAAAATTATAAGTGCTTTTTTTTTCCAAGTTGCTCGAGAAAAATCATGTGATTACGTAATAATAATAGAGATGAAAAAATACGAGATAGCTTATCATCATAATTGAGAAGCAAAGCGCACTCATCAAGTGCAAAAATATTTTATTCAAACCCAGCAAGTGACATTGTGCGTTCGGTCAAAACAACTGCAGACGATCAAAAAAAATAATATACAATGATATTTTCACATCTTTAAGGCGTAAAAAGTTCAAAGCCCGGCTAAACAGTTCAAGGAGTTGTTCAGTCTGGTTTGTTACGTCTTTGCACTGAATTACCCCTCTTCTGCATTGAATTACCTAAAAACTGCATCTATCTTAACCAATCAGAACTGAGTAATTTTTTCATGTATCTTATGAATAGCGTAATGAATATCTTAACCCAACATTTTACGCCGAAAAAATTAAGAATTTATGCATTTAAACGAATAAGGTAATCTTGATTTCTATGAAGAAAGCGTTTTTCAGTTTATTTCCCTAAAAACATCATTAAGGTAATTATAACGATCGATTAGAAAGAATGTGCTTGTCACTCGAAACCTGTGAAAAGATAAAAGAAACTGAAACAAACGAACCTAAGTGCGACCAAGTTGTGATTGATTTTCCTTTTGATCTGAGTGATTTAGAAGGAGGAGTGAGTTTTCGGGACCTTCACAAAACAATAAAATCGTAGCAATGAAATTCATAATTACACTCATCTCAGAGCAATTTTCAGTTGAGTGTTGAAAGTAACCCGGAATTGAGTTGGGCTTGCTTTTCTTTGATTTGTGATTGGTCCAGAAAATTCGCACCACTCTCTTAACCAATTAGATGCAAAACGATTCGGTCGCCGCGTGTTCCCGCCCTTTTAGCGGTTTGCTTCTTTTTTTTCTTTGAGTTCTGATTGGCACTCCTGGATATTTTTCTTTCTTTCGATTGTCCGTTGTAATTGCTTTGGTTTTGGTTCGACAACACTCATTGGAAAAGCTCTTCAAACGAACGGCTCTAGATTTTAACCTCCAATATGAATAATTTATCTCAGGTGGGAGTCAGCGATGCGGTGAATGTAGCAACTGGAGATGTGAGAGTAAACGGAGAGGTTGTCCCAGACACCGATAAAACAAATCATGTGATGGTGATACCAAAGTCAAGCGGCGCAACTACAGGGCGTGCCATCGTGTTTAAGCAGCTGTCCAAGGGGTTCACTAAAGAAGTCAAACTTACTCGATAGTTGCCTTGACGGCATATACATTTTTCTTCCTCTGGACTGATAATAAAACTCTTTGAATGAATAAAACGATGCTGAGCGAAGTTAAATTTGCTAAAGAGTTGTAGAGTGCTTGTCACATAAATGTAAAGCTGAATAGTAGAATGGAAACCAAAAATCTTCACTCGATTCGAAGGCTGAGGAGAGGAAATGTTTCTAATGTCTTTAAGGTGACTGGCTATATAAAGACTTTCTCCGTAACTGCCAAACCCAGTTACAACTAGTAACAGTCCTGATAAAAGGGAACCAGCGACTGGTTTTGCTGTTATTCCTTACATTCGGGGTGTTACGGAACCCATCAAGAGAATTTTGAATAGCCACAACTTTAAAGTTGCTGAAAAACTTTTTCAGACTTTGGGCTATATTTTTGCCAAACCTAAGGATCCTGTCAAGAACAACGAACCGACGCCATTTATTCTATTCCTTGCAACGACTGTGACGATGAATACATCGGACAGACCAAATGTGTTTGATACACGTTTGAAAGAGCATCAAAAAGTTGTTTCCTTTTGCAAAAAGGAAAATTCAGCTTTATCGGAGCACACTTGCCTAACTAACCTTAAAATTGGGTGGGATAAGTCCAAAAATTATCACCACTAATCGGCGTTACCACCAGCGCCTTTGTTTGGAAGCTTGGCATATTAACTCCGCCCACGCTCTTTTAAATCGTGAGGATGGCGGCCTACTTCCTGACGCCTATTTACAACTCGTCAGTAAAAAAAGGCAGCTAATTAGTGATCGTCTAAAAGGACCTCTTGTTGCCGCATTTAGATCACCCCTGATGAAGGCACTAGACAGGAGTGTCGAAACGTTGAGTCTATGAATTGTAACTTCGTCGGTTACATTCATTAAATCTGTAAACCAGAGTAGCATCAAACCATGTCTTTCAAAATTACTTTAAATTGAAGTACAAGTGTTCGCTATTTTCCTGACCTCCTCTTTACTGTGAATTCCTCTAGATGTCATCTTATTGAATCTTATTAGCATCTGGTGTTTAAACACCCTACAAAGGACTAGAAACTATTCGGTCAAACCCATCAGCCATTGTGCACACGGTATTAGCAAAATGGCATATTTCCCATTTATCAAAATCAGTCTTAATGGCACTATCCACTATCGCATGGTTAATAACTAGGGGGGGGGGGAAAGAAGGGCATTTTGCAATCAGCTTAATTCTGAATATACTTTTTTCTTGCTTTTTACGCCTTTCCCCGGATTTAAACCCGATCGAAAAACTACTTGAGCGTTGGTTCCGGTCCATGGTAGGAATGGGCTCCTTTCCATGGTTAATAATTGACATTTTCCGGCACCATAAATATACTGACTGTTTGGAAACTGGGGTGCTTGACTCTTCATTCAAACACGGGTGCTGTAGTGTTTGTTCCTATTTGGATAAATACCTTGGCTATTATATAATCTTTATTCTATTGGTTAGCAGACCTTTGACCACAGTCATGTGACTATGCTCATGTATATCACTGAGTGTAATTAACTTCAGGGCATTCTAATAAAGCAGTTGTATTGAGCACTTGGTCTGTGCACGCTTTACTCTATAGTAGTATATAACGAACCCTAATACACGACAGGTGCGTTGGGCAGGGGGGGGGTCCTTATTCAAGGAGATACTTACTCTAAAGTAGCGCAATTACTTCGTGTTTCTGAAAATTTCAGCTTCGTCAAGAAACCGCCCCCATTTCACGGTAACAGAGAGTCGAGGGAAAATTTAAACAAGCATTGCGGTAAAAAAACAAAACACAAAGTTTGCTACTCGATACACATCGCTCAGTTCAGTGTCCAGTAGAAAATTTTATAGAGGGAGTAAGTTTCTAGAGAAACTATGATGCTGTGTCGGGTAGGGGTGTGGGGAGGGGGGGGGGGGAATAACAAGATATTTTGGTTTCATCACGAATGACTGAGTTGATAATTTGACCAGCCATCGTGGAGAGTTATTAAAGGCTGACGTCTCGAGCGTTGGCCCTTCGTCAGAGCACTGAGGTCCGGTCATCGACATTCATAATTCTGATTTCTGCATTCTTTCATGAAGGCTTTCTCTCGATGTTGAAGGCCTTTTCATCAACATTCCCCTCATCGAATATATCGACTTAGCGGTAGACTATATTATTAAAGGAAACCCAGATATCAAATTAGGACGGGAAAATCTTACTAAGTTATTTTTCTTTGCCACTGCCAAAATGCAGTCATGTTGTGAATTAAAAGGACTTTAACCCTTAAACTCTCATGAGTGACCAAGACATAATTTTTCCTTACAATATCAATACAATATCAACTAGATAAGTGATGAGAATAAAGAAAAATATTCTTTCGAGGATAATTAGTTGATCCACTACTAAATTCTCTGAACCAACATTATACGAATTGTATGGTTGAAGGTAGGGAGAACTACAAATTTGATCTGGGAGATAAAGGGTTAAAGAAGTTGAATTCGCTTTTCTCTCCAAGAAACACTTAATAGATATAATGATTATTCTAGAAATTAACATTGACTGACAGGAGGCCTTCAAAACAGTACATTTGCTTGGTAATGATTACGAGATTAAATTGCTCTATCTATATTTTTATCTGAAACTAAACTTCAATCAATACTCAACTGTGTCGAGTATTGATAGTGTTATAGAATCTAAAATTATGTTCTTTCACAAAGGAGCCATTTCTTGGATCCCAAAAACACCCGTTTGTCCCGCTCCAGTACGAGTCAGTATGCATATGTTGTCTATCCCGCTCTACAAGCATCCCCGAGCAATCCGCACAACTTTGTCCTCGAAGCGAGATGTACTCATACTTCCGTCAGCGATCCTGATTAAAAAATGTTAGGATGTTCGTGGCCTCACCATTCTCAATCCAAGGTCGTTTGTCGAAATTTTTTTGGATCATAGCCGCTAAAACACTGACAAATCCGTATCATTCACAGACAATAACGTTTAAACTTTCTTAGAATGTGAAGAAAACTAATATACGGAAAGAAAAACCGAAATTTACGTATTCAGTGGCTTTGGTAATGGCATTTCTCGTGGCTGAGAACGAAAATCGACAACTTGAAGATTTGCCACAGGCCGATGTTGGCTGTGTACCTAAAAGATTTCTTCTGTCGGTAAGGACCAAGTCAATACTTGAGAGTTTTGTGTATTGAAAATTACGCTCATCGTTTGTTTTTGTAGTCTTTCAACGCTTTTTTCATCTCGAGTCTTAGCGCCAACGCACTTTACGATTTTTACTCGGGGATTGTCGATCCTTTTACTTTCATTCATTAATAAAGTTGACTTTTCTTGTTAGTAAAGGGCTATTGTGTTTATATGATAAACAAAATAATACATGGTTGCTTGTGGATATGAAATTTCTCTTCTCGTGTTCAACTCGACCTCTCATTCGTTCGCTGCGCTCACTCGTGAGCTATCGAGTTAAACACTAGAAGAGAAATTCCATATCCACGCGCGCCTATGTATTATTCTCTATTTATCAACTGAGTTGATGTTGTAAATTGGCCACCGTAAAGGGTTTCTAAACATCAGCTTAGAAACTCTTTACGGAGGCCAATTTACCTTAGCAACTCATTTGATAAAACCAAGTTATCTTGTATTATACCTCACCAACGCAGCACTGCCCGTCGCGCTGAAACGGAGTACGGCGTAAATATTGCTTTCTCTACTTCTAACCCTCGGTTAGCACACTGGCGCTTCTTCGCTTTTTCGTGCTGCCTGAGTATCTTATCTGGATCCATATATCTATAGGAGTCTACATTTGGGTGACAAATTCTCACACCAAAAAAAAGCCGAGCTCTGCCTCTACCAGAATCCCTTAGCAACTGTAATCAGCTGCACTAGAGCTTTTAAAGTCCTTTTATTTCACAAGACCACTACAATTATTGTGGAAAAAAATTTATTTTTCATTTTTCCTCTTGGCCTCGATGAAACATAAACAAAAAATGGTTCAAATGGTTCCTTAAAAGGTACTCATAAACTCACAGATATTGAATTTCCAAGTCTCCTCGGCTTCATATGCAAAGAAATAAACGAGGACAACACAGATCCTGCGACGGCTTCTGTCGAGCCTGTCCTACCTGAACAGCGGTTGAGTTTGTCCCTAAATTTTGCCTTTGCCTGAGTCCCGCCATTTTTTGATTTCCCTCTTTTTGCTCATTTCCATTAATAAACTCTCACGTGCAGGCTACGTATCTATGTGTCTATCTTGGAACTGAACAAAAATATGTACTTGTTGATTAAGTGAGAAACTGGACGGGAAATGCTTGGCCCGAGGTCATGAAGTACCAGCTTCGCGGCCGGCTCGGTCCATTCCGGCTTCAAACCAAATCATGCTATTTTTAGCATTTAACCCACGATTTTTTTTTCAATATTTACTAGGACGAAAATCTGTATCGTCCTAAGTAAAGTTTCAGCAACAAATTTCATTCTCTTGTTTACTCGTGCAGTTAGATGCAATATCGGCGTGGGCGTCACTTTTGGGAGAACATGTTTGGCTGGTGTAAATGGGGCATTGGTAAGTTAAGGTATACTCTGAGTAAACGAGGAAAATAGTAAGGCCTAGTGATTCATTTCAAACAATCCAAGTATAGAATTTAAGAATTGAGTTTGCAACAGAAGTTCGAATTCAGATGTTCGCAAAAGTTACAAGAAAGTTATTTTTACTTCAGGGCTGATGTTTATTTCGAATGTAGACGTTAGATCAACGCACGTCAATTCTAGCTGTCTGAACAGAGTTTTGGAACAATTGTTTACCGAAAGCGTGGAGTCACAAACATTTTTGTTATAAATTTCTAACGACTTCCTGCTTGAGAGCAGATCCTTAGCGTGACCTCATGAAATTTAAATGATCCGGCCGTTAAAACTAAATACACTCCTTTCAACTAAGGTTTCAAACATTTACCTTCTTGCTAAAGACAGCCAGAACCAAGACAAAGCTCTCTTTTTAGTGCAGAAAAAGGCCATAGTACGATGTATGAAAGATGGAATCTGCGATAGACCCCTGAAATAATTATAAAGTGTGAATAAAACGTAGACTCTAACATCTTGGGCCCAAAGATGTTCCTATAACATGAGCTTATTAAACGTTCATGGATTCCTTCGGTAACAAAAGGAGAGAATCTGATTGGCTGAAAATTGTACGTGGAGGAAGGGATCAGGGATTTTTCAAGACCTCTCACCGCCGTTTGGGTTTAGCTTGCTCACAGGCTAAAGTGTTCGGGTCTCGCCTTGGGGCACAGCCACCTACTGTACCATCAGCAGATGCTTATGAAGAAATGTTCATATGAAACCCCCGAGGGATTAAAACATAGTCAAGCGGGAAAAGGTTTCATTTGGAGCAGTGAGCTGTGGTACCAGGCATCCATATCATAAATTAGTCAACGTTTCTTCTTGCATCGATTCTTGGAGCATGAGCTGGCTCGTCAAATTTAAATGCTTTTTTTTCTCGAAAAGCAAAAACTATTGGCTGAAACATGAAGAAAAATTGTGTCGTTATTCATCCGACCAGCTAGGGGGTGGAATTATGACCGTGAAATAACTTTGCTGATTCAATTGATAAAACTAAATTCCGCTACAGCTATCTTTGTAAAGAGCAAGATTCTCGAGACGGAGTAAATGACCTGCTTAGTTTACTTTCTTATGGAAATCAATTGGAAAGCTGGAAATTCTGGGAAAATTATACCTTAGCAAATTGTTTTCGACACTTCCGTATTTTAATTTTTATGGAGCAAACACGTTTTCCCTTGAAACAAAGTTTTATTATTAGTTGAAAGTATTAAACACCATGCTCTTCCACCGACGCAGCACCACAGTTTTTTAGAAAGTTACCCCCTTTATTCATTTACGTTTTAAAGCTGTTTTGCAAACACATTTTGAGATTGTTTCCTTCGTTAAAGTTGCTTTAATTGATGTTTGAAAATCGGTAGATTAAAGAGAATTTATCTGTAAAAAAGAAAAAAAAAATTGTTGACTTCCAATTTAGCACAATGAAAATTAAAGTTAATAATGACTTAAACCCTATGTAAAATTCTAAGTTTTTTGTTGTTAATTTTTATTCATTTTAACGTGGTTTAGCGTAACTGAACATGTTTTACTAGTGTGAATGGGGCATAAGTAAATTAAGGTATATTATATGTAAACGAGGAAAATATTAGAGCGTAGTTATTCATTTCAAAAGTCAGGCGGGAAAAGGCTTCACTTGGAGCAGTGAGCTGTGGTACCAGACATCTATATTATAAATTAGTCAACGTTTCTTCTCGCTTCAGTTCTTAGAGCATGAGCTGGCTCATCAAATTTACATGCTGTTTTTCTCGAAAAGCAAAAAACAATTGGCTGAAATTTAAAGAAAAATTGTGTCGTTATTCATCCGACCAGCTATGGGGTGAAATAATTTTACTATAAATACGGGTGTAAAGCACCAGTGTTTTATGAAAATTAAGTTTTCATCGAGGATCAAACATTACAGAGGGACTCTCAGGAACAAAAGTTAGGTTTGGCATCATTAATTTATGTAAGGAAAGTGTTCAAACAAATGTATACAAATAGTACAGTAGGCGAAGTGCTATACTAGTGATATTCATGGTTATTACATCAAGTTCGGAGAAAACTCAAGCATCATGTCTTAGAACTGAAAATGTGACCTAGAAAAGAACATATCCCTCATTCTTGTTTAAGTGTGATTTTATATTTATAAGACTGGTAAGATTTGGTCATCTTTATGGAAGGCTGAGATATGTAGTAGGCATAAGTATTCTTCATCCTTGTGTAAATTTTTTAACCTGATAGTTTGTTCAGTTTTTCTCGTGAAACTTAGACTCATCATCATCATTGCAACGTTAGATGGTCCAGTTTACTTTGAAAAATTTTACGTTACATATATATATATATATATATATATATATATATATATATATATATATATTTGTTTTATTCTATGTTTATATTTATTATTTTTATACAGGAGAATGTTACGTCTTGCCCTCTCTGCGATCTTCGTCCTTTCACTCTTAAAAACCATTGAGGGAGCCGCAGGTAACAGTTTACAAGTTAATCGACTCAGTTCATCCATTAGTGTATTTTAACTTAGATCAGAGCCACTCCGCTTCTCGTGAATTATTGTTCAAGTACTCATTATTTGCAACTTATCGAGTAAGTCTTGAAGATCCCTCAATGATTATTTTCCTCTCGATTTTGCTTTCAGGAATCTCCTTTATTTAGTTAATGTGTTATAGAGAGCTTGGTTATAGATTGGGGGGGAGAAAAACGTCTTTTACCCATTTTTTAAGTACTAAAAGCAATCTTAAGGTGATTCCTAAAAAGACAAATTTTTGAACAGTGTTTTTAAACTTTCCTTGAATTTTTCCTATCAACCTCTGTTCGAGAACTATAGCATATAGGAGGGATCACCGTGTGTTCTTAAGAGATATGATGGGTCAATCTTCACTTTTGCCTGTGCTGGTAATAATCACGCGCGTACTTGGAAATAACTTTTTGATCTATAATTTATAATAGTAATAGGACCGAATGAAGTTCAATTCGGTCTGTAATCATAGGAGTAATTCACAAAATCGGACGACCGCAAAGCGGGAGTCTGATTTGTTAATCACAGGTATGATTACTGACAGAATTGGACGACAAGAAGTCCTGTTACCAATTAGTCATAGCCATTACAATTTAGGACAAACACCTCCAGTAGGGACAATGTCTAGAGCAAAAAATTTGGAAATTTCCCAGTTTTCTTTTCAGGGTAAGTGGTTGTTGCTATGGTTATTGTGTTCAATTCTGTGACTGGTGGATTTAGCTGAGTGGACTTAGTATGATTGGTACAACTTCGATCGAAGTGCGCCAATCACGACAGACCACCATGATATATAATGCCGTGCCACAACCAGTCGACCCCATCGCCTGAAGAAGACTTGCAGTAAGCAGTCGAAACGTTGCCTTCCACATCAAGTGACCTTGTTGTGAGACAACAGAACAAACTTATAATATCATCAACTTAGTACAACTGTCCGATTATAGGTGTCCAATTACAGCCAACTGTCCGATTACGACTGTACAGAGTGATTATTGAGATATAAAGCAGCCAATGCACCAATCACATTTGAGGAAATTGTAATGGTCATGATTAATGGGAAAATCACGCAATTTCAAACGACATTGACGCAAAACGTTCCTCGAGTCGTTGCTTACAAGGTCATAGTTTGCATCCTTGAGTACGGGCTTCGTGCACGCTTTTAGCTATATCCCTTTTTTCTTTCTGATATTTCTTTTTATTTAATTCTTTTTATTTAAAGGGGATGATTTGTACCCGTAGATTATGCAATACAAATTACAGGCCACCGTGCTCGCTCATGAGCAAAAGACCATCGTACTTGTTTACATACTTCCGTAAATTTTCACTGATAAGCAATTTAGAGAGTTAAATATTTACTAATGACTAAAGTTTACATTTCACTTGAAAAAACCGATTTGCACGAATGGTGCGATATTTCTTTGCTTACCTATTTTTGACTTTTCCCGAGCAATTTTCAAAGGGCCATGACTAATGTTATTGTCACGAGATGTCTAGGAGTCTTAGAAACCAGCAACGAAACCAGCCTCGAAAGTCCGAAACCAGTTATATTTAACGAAAATGACACTGACAAGATTTATCATGAAGACATTTTCATGGTATTTTAGAGAAGAAAAAATCCCAGATTGAAGAATTTCAATTGATCTTCTCAAACGACGAGAGGTAAAAATCTCGGGACTGCTCTTCGAAAGAATAATTAGTGTGTCTACTAATTTTAACTCATCTCTTCCAATCAAGAGTATACATTTGAGGCCGCCTCTGATATTGATGCCTACAGTGTTCCAGCAACATCGGCACTTGCGCAATCGTCTGTACGGTATAAAGATGGATCACATTAAATGAAGTGGACTTGGGCCAGTGGAGATACAATGACACATACCTTCTCCCCAGCGGTAAGTTTTAACCCTTTGCACCCTAACATCAGTATGTATTTTCTCCATTTACCTATTTTGAACGCATATTTAATATTTAGCCTTAAATCTTCAGCTAGCTAAGGAAATAGAGATTAATACATGGGCGCGCGTAGATATGGGATTTCTCGTCGAGTGTTTAACTCGATAGCTCACGGGTGAGATGTCGAGTTGAACACTCATATAAACACAATAGCCCTCTACTAAGAAGAAAAGCCGAATTCATTAATGAACGAAAATAAATGAATCGACAATCCCCGAATAACAATCGTTAAGTGCGTTGGCGCTGACTCTTATAATGGAAAAATGCGTTGAATCATGATTACAAAATCAACAATGGTCGTAATTTTCAATTTTCAAAATTCTAATTTACTGACTTTGTCCTTACCGACAGAAGAAGTCTTTCAGGTAAACGGCCAAAATCGGCCAGCAACAAATCTTCTAGCTGTCGATTTTCATTCTCAGCCGAGAGAAATGCTAACACAAAAGCCACTGAATACGTCTAAAGAAATTTGAACCCCACTGTCTGTCAGCAATTCTTTTTTTTTTTAGTGTTCTAGCCGCCATAATTTGAGGAATCTCCAACAAAGGACTTGTATTGAGAATCGTGAAGGTTTTGCCCTTCATTCGTCAACCTGACCGAGTGGCGCCAAAAGCGAATGACGTGTCAGCAGCTGATTGGCTATATCAACACACGTGGAAAAAATACGATATTTTTTCACGTGTGTTGTTACGGCTTTTCTCAGAGCCGGAAATCCCTGTACAACACCGCAGTTTATGTGATAAAATAATTTAACATGTTTTACAAACTTATTTTGTCAATCTTGGCAACCCCCCACCCCACCCCCCAAATCAACTAGTTATAAAGATGCAATTTGTTACCTGGTGAAAGATAAACTCAAAAAATTAGTGCATAGTAAGTAAACAGAACCAATTTTAAAGCTACAAATGTATGCCAGGTTTGTGTACAAGTGTCTGTGATGTGTTCATTAAAAATAACTGAGATCATAGATTAACTGCAACATACATTTCAGATTTCAGGAAATGAGCTTAAAAAGGGAGGGATTCAGTTGTGGCTTTACAACACTTATCCACGCGCAGGAGAGAACTTGAATGTCTCTTTCCAAAATAATGCGTCCACCACTGTTACTGTATCACAGTTCAACATTAAGCTGAATTTTAAGGTAAGGGGCTAACGTTGCAAAACAGCTGTTAAATTCCTGTGATCGAATTCAATTTTGCAAAGTGCATTAGATTGCCTTTGTACACCTTGATGATGTGTATGAGCATGCTTTGAAGTGTAGTAGATGTTTCCTCTATCAGTGCGGCATTTACAACTACGGCATTGGAAATGTTTCATAGCAGTAATGTAAAACATTGATTTTTATTCACGTTTGAAGTATGATCATGAATGGACATGAGAGCCTGGAAATAGGCCTTTAACTCTCAAGATCTGATTGTTAATTCCCCCCTCTAGCTGCTAGACATTTCCTTGTAAATTTGTTGCAAGAATTTGGTGGGCGATCAAGGTAATAACTTGTACCTGATGAGTTTGAGTATTCTCACTACCTGTTTGCTAGATAATGTATGAATATTGTAGGGACACAAAATCTACTGCTAGAGTAGAGCACATTACTGCGAGAATCACTTTCCTTCAAATTAACTCATAGTAAGTTAGGGTTGATGTAGGTTTGGGGAGGGGTAGGTGCCCAGTTGCTCAGATACTGACATTGATGCGATAATTCATACAATTTCATTCCTGGAGCTCATGAAATTAAGAACTGGTAAGTTTTGAGCTCGTTAAGAAATAAAGAAAGACGTTATTCGTCTTGTCACGAGCGTGGGACAAAGAATAAATTCCGACTCCCGATGAGGAACCGAACCTCAGACCTTCAAATTCCGTCCTCCGACGCGTGTCATATGAACTTCGTAATAGAGCTCGCTCACCATAGAGTCTCTGTGGCTCAGTGGTCTGTTTAAGTTAAGCTTTGGCGAGAATGGGATATAACTAAACTCTTGTATTTTTCAGGTTGGAGCGATGGTAGTGGTATTGGTACTTTGGATCATGAGATGAACAATGCCGGTGCAGGTTTTATGAATGCAGTCTTCCTCCTGAGGAAGGAAATCACCGCCGCTGGTAAAATCGATGATTATGTGGCTACAATGAAGTGGTACAACGAGTTTGGAGAAGTTTATCAAGACCCGTTTGAATATGCTGGTATACAACTGCTGATCGTATGAGAACCGTTTCAGTATTCAGGCAAGATGTTTTTCATGTCAGTTCCTTATGTGACATATGTTTTTTCTAAGTATGCGTTACTTTTGTTTACTAATACAAAACTGTGTGAAAATTGGGTAAATTTCCAAAGAAAACTGTGGTGCTGCGTCGATGGGGGTAATCCAAGATAATTTGATTCATCAACTGAGTTGGCAATGTTAATTGACCACTGTAAAGAGTTTCTAAGAGCTGACGTTTCGAGCGTTAGCCCTTCGTCAGAGCCAACAGTGGCCTAGTAGTTTCAAATAGTGAGGCCCTGGTTTCGAATTCTGATGGGGTCATTGTGTTTTGTCTTTGTTAATTGTCGAAGGTAATCCAGGATTTCTTTGTTTTTTTCCTGCTTCACGACACTCTGTGATTGGTCGAGAAAACTTGTGCTACCACTCAACCAAACAGATGCAAGACGAACGCCAGGGCCAATAGGGAGTTGGTCAATTGCGCCTTTCCGCGCTTCAAGAAGTTAGCTTCGATTTAAGTTCGAGTCCTTGCTGCCCCTTGTGTCCTGATTGGCCACTGTGATCACCTTTGTGTCGGTTTTATCACATCCAGTCGAAATGCGCTCTGTTGTTAAACTCAACATCACGTTTCGGAAAACGGATTAGATCGATAGAGATACTTAAAGCTATGTTTCTCGGGGGCTACGCCTCAACGTCATAAAATATTCAGTCTACGTTTTTTAAGTTTGTAATCTGCAATTATTTTGAATTAACTTCATCCTGAGACATTCTTCCATCTTCTACCGTTACGAAACTTGTATTTAAACAATCCGTTTTAATCTCTCCATCCTCAACTATTCCCTTTTGCTGCCTTCTTTTTCCCTTCTTATGTTTATTGTTTTTGCAATTATTGTGGAATCATGTCCTTTTAGACCATTGCTCTGCCACTCGATATGCGCGTAGAAATTTATGAAATATCTTGCACGAGCAAACTCATTTATCATTAAGTCAACTGTTAAAAAAATAAAGACGTTCAATCCTCAGCCTTATGTGCGCTGGCTCTTTCTTTTGCAGGTTGTTTACCGTCCTAATGATGCCAAATACAACAGATGCCAAAAGCTTGATAAAATTCGTGACATGGAAGAACTTGTCGCATGGTACGCCAACGCACTGTCTCCTAATGAAGGTTTCGCAGGAGTTTCAAATCCTGATTACCTTGGATTCCATCACAACTGCTATTATGCCTCTGCTTACACTCCGCATGCCATCCATTGTGGTGCACTTATCGCGTTTCTACTCAGTGGAACACCATTTAGTTTGAGTAAGAATGAGCTTCTTACAAGGGAAAGTAAAGTGGGGACAAAAAAAAGAGCCACTGCTTACCTACCCCTCTGCAAAACCGACGTTACCCCTAATTTGTTATTAGTTGACCGTTATTGGGGAGGAGTAGGTGTGCAGTTTCTCTGATACTAACATTGATCCAAAGAAACCGTTGGTTTGAGATATGCTCGAGAAGTCTAATTTTCCGGTTGTGGCTAGTACTGGAAAGGACTCCTATCAGTAGCAATTTGGTGTATACGTTGATTTTAGGAAAGGAGTAATTGTATTTTGCAATTAGAGTTTGAGTTGTGTTTTTTTGTGGTTTTGGTTCAAAGGTGAGGACACAAGCCAGCATATTAAGAAAGGTCTTGAGACCATGAGGATTGTTGCCGTTAAATACTCAACTCCGAACAGTGTATGTGGTCGATTTCCAGGATTTTACCATGCAGTTTTGGCCAAGAATTTTCCTGCCTATGCTTACGCCGGTGCAACTGCTCCCAGTTTGAACGATGATGAAAGTCTGGGTGAAATTACTGCTCTCGACAGTGATAAGATCAAAATGTTTTTACGACTTAATGATGCAGGCAATAAGGATGTTAGCGATTACTTGGAAGATGGTACGATATTCACAAGTATCTATTACCTAAACTCTATTGGTTCGATCAACATCATGGAGGAAATAAGCTCTAAAGCTGCCTCGATGAGTATAACGGCCGAAAGCTCGCCCCAGGGATTCTGGAAGAAAAATTATGCTTCTTTAGTGATTGCACGAAGAGAAAATTGGGCGGTAACAATGAAAGGCTTCAACAAGTATGTCTGGGACTACGAGGCTTCAAGCAATCAAAATGTTTATGGTCTTTATCAGAGTCATGGAGCACTTCTCGTTGCAAACAGCGAGGCGTCACTTAAAACTCTGGATATCGATAATGGTTGGGACTGGACGCGACATCCGGGCACTACAACAATAAAAATGGATCTTGAACGGTTGGTTAGCCTGCAGCGTAGGTAAGTAACGATATTCCGTTCGCTCAAATCCGTTTTTATCGTTTGACTGGCTTCTCGAGCGGGCAGATCAAATGGAATCGCATGTTCTGATTGGTTACTTTAGCGGGCAAGATAGGTTCATATTCCCTGTTGGGGATTGCCCTCTTCGATCCCGTGGACTGAAAAATCTCCCTGTTACCGCTTTTCCAAATTTGTAACTCTTTGGAAATTATTCGATGTGAAGAAGTTTCGTTTAAGGCTCTTTTTAACAGCAACAACAACAGCAATAACAACAACAACAACAAATGTCATGTACTCTATATCAAGTTTTAACAATGTATTGAATAGAAAATAATAATTAATTATTGGTATGATATTAAGAGGGTAACAGCACCCTGAAATAACTAAGGAGCTAAAAAAGAGGGAGTTGTAGATTCATCCCCCCACCCTGCCAAAAGGTAAGTACGTTTTGATAGGAAAAGATAAAAACGTGGCTCGAGTGCCAAATAGCAAGGTCCCCACTCACTGAACTTAGGTTTCCAGAAACCTTATGCTTAATATTAAAAAAACTGGTCCATACTTAGAGTGCGTGTTTCGAATTATCGATGCAACTCTAACTTCTTGCTTTTTGAGTCCTCTCCAAACTTCCCAGTGCATCCGTAACTCGATATACGCATAGTTAAAGCGTAAACCAATTCTTTAATATTATCATAAGGCTTAGGTCGATATAAAACTGTGTGTGCTTTTTTCTGTCCAATGGAAATGCACCCCCACCCTTTCAAAGTATCCAGTGGGCCGGACAGGAAACATGTTACGTGTTTTTGCTTTACACGTGTATTTTTGCTTGTGTATGTTTATGTTTATACATGTGTATGTATGTTTATCATTATAGTAGTATTGTGGGCGCATATGGTACATAAAAAATCAAAGAAGAGTATTTTGTACCACGTAGGACAAATGAACCAGTTATATCATCTGACATTTGAACTGGCTCCACAGATATTTTCAACCCAGGGAACTTGCGGGCGGATTGACTTTGATTGGTGGCGGTAATTATGCTACGGGGGTCTTTGGAGTGAATTTCTCACAGCCCAGTTATCAGTTTCCAGCTGGTTCCTTTCAACTTAACATCACCTTGGATTTAAGAAGAGCGTGTTTTTCACAGATTTTGCCGTGATTTGTCTTGGATCTGGAATCACAACAACCATGAGCTCGCCCAATATAACTCAGGTACATTTAATTGTCTCTCTTTCAATTGAAACGAGTTGATTGAAAGATTTGTTTTCGTGTAAACGTGGCTGCAAATGGTGTCGTCCTTTTTATACCAAGTTTTTGATTTATTGATTTTAACAGCCTTTTTCGGTTCCCTTGACAATAGATTCAAAAGGAATCAGTTATTTTTCAAAATTTTTTCATCAGGTTTTTGACATACTGCGCTCTGCTTCAAATTTGTTAGAATTATGATCAAGGGGTTTGCGCGGTGGACTTCTGTTTAAGAGGTCTGGGTCTGAGTCCTGGGAAGGTCATTTTGTTGAGTCTTTTGGCCAGATACTTAAATTTTTTATTGCCTCTCTTTTCACAAGGGTATAAATGCGTACCTGTAAACTGTTAATGGATTTTAGGGATAGATAGATAGATAGATAGATAGATAGACAACTTTATTTAAAGTGAATGAAGGGGTTAAGTTTCTAAAGAAACTGTGGTGCTGCGTTGGTGGGAGAGTGTAACAAGGTAATTTGGTATTTTCAACTGAAAATACTTTTTTTGAAAAGAAAAATATATATGTGTATATATAGAAAACTGAATACTTCTCGTTTTTATATGCTTAAGAAGTTGCTGGTTATTGTATGTTATCCGGAAGCGAGTTCCATTTCTTAGCCGCAATTTAAACCATGTTTTGTGCCATTAACCCTTGGTAACATAAGTATACCGTGGCCTCTTAGATTAAACTTGTCTTTCCTTGATTTCGTTAAATCGCCTTTACTAGTTAGTGCACGGCCATGTAAACAGCTATTTCTGGTGGACTGGATGCCAAAACTACTTCTAGTCACTTCATGCCTCAGAAACTAGAGGCCCATTTCTCGAGAGTCCCAGCACTTAACGAGCCCTTAAAGCTGTTCTGTTGTTATTCAAGATGGGGGTTTTAAAACTTTTGAAAATTATACAATAAAACCATCAGATAAAGGAACAAAATAGACTCGTTAGGATGTCAGAACCTGCTTTTATATTCTTTAAATTTTGATATTGAAATATGGCTTTGGGCGCGTTCAGTAAACGAGACCTTCGAGAAACGGGCCCCAGGATAGGTTGAAATTGGGTCAGTGTTTTAAAATGGTGAACCATTCAGTCGCATCAATCATGCTATATCCTTTCTTTACGCGATAATATTTTCTCAATCTTTCTGACGAGAGAACTGAGCAATGCACGTTTAAAATTGGTTGCAGACTACGTTGTTCCAGACGAAGCTTCTCAACGCAAGCAATCCATCATCAATTCTGATAAACGAAACAAGTCACTCACTAAGCACCGACTTGACAAGGGCGCCGTCCTTCTTTGGCAGAGGAAACCATGCAGCTACACTTATGAATGTCAATGGTAAATACATAATATGCACGATTCGATTAGGCATTGAGCTACTGTATTTCTTCATTTTTTCCAAACTTTCCCCGATCTACGGCATCGTCGTGGAACGTAAAGAAAATGTTCCACTCTGCATGATATTTAAGCGATGTAAGTGAACGAATAATTAGAATATGTAACGGGGGAAAATGAGTTGTTCAAATGTGGTGATGGTAACAAACAGTTCCACCGAAAATCGCTGATGAGCAGAAGAACGAGAGATGTAAGCGGCCTAGTTAAAAATAAAAGGTCTCTGAGTTCAGTACATTCTTCCCGGGAATTTAGTTCGGGATTACACTTTCCGATATAAAACGCCCTGAATGCCTCAATCGAATCATCCATTTAATCAACATGCTACTGAAAGACAACCTCAAACGGTTACTAAATACATAAAAAATTTTAATAAGCAAGATTAGAGAGTGACCCGTTTCTGGCCGACTTCTTTTTGTCGTTTTCATGACCTGAGACATTCAGGTGTGGTCCATTTAGAGGCCATAAAAAAAATTAACAAGGCTAACGGTGGTCATCTCTAATCCAACAGGCTTGTTCAACAGACTGCGTTTTGGTTGTGTATTTTAGTACCAAGCCAAAGTTACCACACCAACCACGAAGAAAAAATAAAAAAAAATAACTTAGAGCCAATCAGAACTCAGAGGAAAAAAAACAAAACATACAAAGCGCGGGGAAACGCGAGCGAACTAGTTGCGATTGTTCAGTTTTGCATCTGATTGGTGAGAACCTTGGTGCGAGTCTTCTGGACCAATGAATTGTCAGTTTTGCCGTGATACTATTGGCTGCAAGACTCAAGTAGCTCTTTTGGGTTGTGATCGTTCAGTGTCTACTGTCAGTGACGGTGACGTCATAACTGCTATTTTGTTTTTCCCTAATAAATATGAGTTTAGGATTGGAATTATATATATAAATCTTGCCGTGGGGTCTAACGTGACCTCTCCTTTTGGTTATTATGCCTGCATTTATGACTCTATTATTTAACAAAAAATAATAGACGTTTCATGATTCTCTCGTTTTTAAAAATTTTAGGAAACACACTACGTTCCCGACGCGCATAACCAGGGACTTAATGTGAAGATTGGCCTGCAAAATTCCAGAAACCAAAGAGGTTCAAAGGCTACATCGGCTCGGTACGCGACCGCATGGCTCGACCATGGAGTGAACCCAATGGACAAGGGTTATGAATACACCATATTTGTTAACAGACCCTCAGGAGAAATCCGGGTAGGAAATTTTAGAGTTCATTTGACGATTCCTTTAGGCATGGGCATTTAAATAATTAGCTCTCAGAAAAGTTGCATGTGTAACTTCTTGCAATTTCAATAGATAGTCTGGAAACAGGTGATAAGAATACACAAGGTCATCAGCTATACTGTAGACTGCTATTTTGCCATGACACCTAATTCATTACCTTGAAATGTATGGCAGTCAGTATGGAGAATTTCGTAGAGGATCTTGGAAGTTAAGTTGCTTTTATCAGCAAGTATTTGTTAACAAGTGGACTGGAAACGAAACAGTTGTATCTCAGTGGTCGCTTTTCAAGAAGCATTCCTTCTTCACTTCTAAGCCAATGGATTTTTACCGAAATTCTGGCGGAATAGGAAATTGTGGAATAGATAAGCAGACACCTTAAGCATTCTTATGTACAATTTCTTTTTTGTAACAAATGATCCAGTCTCGCATGGAAAGTCATATTCCTAGCCTTTTTATTTTAACAGGGCTCATATAGCCTTCGGCAATATTACGAGTTTGTTTTCTTTTTGATCTCGCACTAACATTTTGCTGTTCATAATTTGAAAGACTTTGGCTGATAATCAAGCTAGTGGCAGCTACTTGTATGAAGTACTACAGAAAGACAATAAGGCTCACATGGTGAAGATCAATAATAGCCCGAGGCAGGGTGAGACTCAGTATGGATACGTTTTTTTTGACAAATCTGTCCGCCCCTTGGGTCCAGTAAGGGGCGTCACAAAGGTAAAACTTGTCATGGTGTGGTCTAGCTTAGATAGGCGTAAAAACAGCGTTGGTTTAACAAGACTAACAGAGAGGACGAAATTTGTTCCTCTTCAGAAAGGCATTTCATTAGTGTTTTTTTGTAAAGCTTGTTAGTTAGTCCTGATTTTAAATTTTAATATGCATTAATTGTTATGCATTGTCTAACTTTCTTACTAGTTTTGAATTTTCAAGGCATTGCAAGTCGCAGTTGATTATTCTAGAACTATTAATTATCATTATTTAGGACCTATTTATTAATATTATTATTATTTAATTTTTTATTATTGATTTATATTATTATTATTGTTGTTATTATTTATCATTTGTTTACTGCTGTTCAGTAAGGTAATTATACTATAGGATTTTCAAATCCCGGTTGAAGCTCTAGACCTTTGAAAAAATTATGCGTAGAAACATTTTTTTGAGCAAAAGGCATGTAAGTTCCAGCTTTTCTTTTTAGAAAGGCATTTCATTAATGTTTTTTTTCATAGGTAGTTATTTAGCCCTGATCTCAAGTCTTAGTATGCCTTAATTGTTATAAACTAATTGTTTGTAGAACTGTTTTTTTCCAAAGGCTTTGTTTCTTGGTTCCTTTGATGTAAAATGTATATGCATCGCTCATAACCTTTTTGATGAAAAAAAGAAAAGCCAGATTTATTTCATATTCATTGCAACGTTAGTGAAACTTGAGTTATATATATTTAGTGTACACTAAAACAGTGGATGGCATTGAAGGCGCACTCTGATTGGCTACTTTAAGCTCGAAATACCCTTTGCTATTCACCCCCGAGGAACTCGCACCAGATTTGCGGCAGAAAACATTATAATCGTTTTTGGAGTAAATTAGTTAAATCATATTTTTGTGCGATTTTGCTTCAGTCTCGGTGGTTAGCAGTAGATATTTACCTCGCCGCTTCGCTCTTCTGTAATTATCCACCACTAGCCACCTCCATTTTGGTACATAGTTGTTAAATATATTTGTTTTAAGTTAATGTAAAGGAATTTCTTTTTTATCATTTCTGGACGTGAGTTGGTTTTTGTATAAATATATATCGCTTGATCTGAGGTTCTTCTGATATTTTATCGCACAGGATCCTTGCATTGTGATGGTGGAAGAAGTGGATACCCAAAATTTGTACATCGCAGTCTCCTATCCAAATCTAAATTTCAACATCTCCAGGACTCCGAATTATGGCAATGAAATCGATGGGCAAGAAAGGTTTTATTCTGTCAGCACGCCAGTTGACATAAAGGTAACCTGAAAACTGATATTCCTTCTTTTTTACTTCTTTTTTGAAAATACTGTTGGTCCTTGCGGTCTGATTGGCTGTCAGTAGTTTGATTATTTACAAAGACACAATTTTTTGAACAAGATTGTACCTTTTTCGCCGCAAGTGTGGATGGAACTCTAAACCAAGAAAGCTAAATTAATTTCAAGGCTTTTTTAAACAATGATCATTTCAGAGAAAATTAAAGATGAAAAAGCATTTTTTGCCAATTTTGCAACTTTATCGCCGATTCTTTCCTTTTTTTAACTTCCTGTGGATAAATAAATTATTGGTACTGAACAAGATCCAGGATTAGGGCAATTAAAATTGTGAGATAACAAAACAGAGTTAATCAAATGGAAATGTAGAACTTTGTCTGGTACTGAATTTCATCCTTAATGTGCACGTAAAAGGCAGCATTCCGTAAACTATACACAAAAACACCAGAATTATGGTCAGGAAATAAAGCGGTTCATGTGATAGTTTATGATGCATGATAAGGATAAATAAGTTATTATGAAGTTTGATTGAAGAGGATTATTTAGCTATTTATTTATTTTAATTTTTGATAATGTGAGATAATGTATGAAATAATTTAATTATAGACTGATATTTTTCGGATGAAGCTTTTTCACTAGGAAGAAAATTGAACCAAACTGTTAAATGATTTGTATAGGTAATCACATGATTTCGAGTGCAATTTGGACTAAAAATTTTTTCAAAGACTAACAAAATTGCACGAGCCCTACAGGCTCGTGTGACTAGTGGTCTTTGAAAAAAATTACAAGCGCTTATTTTTTCCAAGTTGCTCGAGAAAAATCATGTGATTACGTAACAATAATAGAGATGAAAAAATACGAGATAGCTTATCATAATAATGCAGAAGCAAAGTGCGTGCATCAAGTGCAAAAATATTTTGTTCAAACCCAGGAAGTGACATTGTGCGTTCGGTCAAAACAACCGCATGCGATCAAAACAATAATATACAATGATATTTTCACATCTTTAAGGCGTAAAAAGTTCAAAGTCTGGCTAAACAGTTCAAGGAGTTGTTCAGTCGGATTGGTTACTTCTTTGCACTGAATTAACCCTCTTCTGTACTGAATTACCTGAAAACTACATCTATCTTGACCAATCAGGACTGAGTAATTTTTTCATGTATCTTACGAATAGCGTAATGAATATCTTAACCCAACATTTTACACAAAAAAAATTAGAATTTATGCATTCAAAAGAATAAGGTAATCTTGATTTGTATGAAGAAAGCGTTTTTCAGTTTGTTTCCCTAAAAACATCATTAAGGTAATTATAACGATCGATTAGAAAGAATGTGCTTGTCACTCGAAACCTGTGAAAAGATAAAAGATACTGAAACAAACGAACCTAAGTGCGAACAAGTTGAGATTGAATTTCCTTTTGATCTGAGTGATTTAGAAGGAGGAGTGAGTTTTCTGGACCTTCACAAAACAATAAACAAGTAGCAATGAAATTCACAATTATACTCGTCTCTCAGAGCAATTTTCAATTGAGTGTTGAAAGTAACCCGGAATTGAGTTGGGTTTGCTTTACTTTGATTTGTGATTGGTCCAGAAAATTCGCGCCACTCTCTTAACCAATTAGATGCAAAACGATTCGGTCGCCGCGTGTTGCCGCCCTTTTAGCGGTTTGCTTGTTTTTTACTTTGAGTTCTGATTGGCACTCCTGGATATTTTTCTTTCTTCCGATTGCCCGTTGAATTGCTTTGGTTTTGGTTCGACAACACTCATTGGAAAAGCTCTCCAAACGAACGGCTCTAGATTTTAACCTCTATTATGAATAATTTATCTCAGGTGGGGGTCAGCGATGCGGTGAATGTAGCAACTGGAGATGTGAGAGTAAACGGAGAGGTTGTCCCAGACACCGATAAAACAAATCATGTGATGGTGATACCAAAGTCAAGCGGCGCAACTACAGGGCGTGCCATCGTGTTTAAGCAGCTGTCCAAGGGGTTCACCACAGAAGTCAAACTTACTCGATAGTTGCCTTGACGGAATATACATTTTTCTTCCTCTGGACTGATTATTCTCTAGTTATCAGCTGAGTTGATGTTGTAAATTGGTCACCGTAAAGAGTTTCTAAACATCAGCTTAGAAACTCTTTACGGAGGCCAATTTACCTTAACAACTTATTTGATAAAACCAAATTATCTTGTAATATACTCCACCAAAGCAGCACTGCCCGTCGCGCTGAAACGGCTAACGGCGTGAATGAAGCTTTCTCTACTTCTAACTCTCGGCTAGCGTACTGGCGCTTCTTCGCTGTTTCGTACTGCCTGATTATCTTGTCTGGATCCATACGTCTATAGGAGTCTGCATTTGGGTGCTAAATTCTCACAACGAAAAAAAGCCGAACTCTGCCTCTACCAGAATTCCTTAGCAACTATAACCAGTCGCACTAGAGACAAACGCGATTCAGCTTCTTTGTAAAGTCCTTTTATTTCACAAGACCACTAAAATTATTGTAAAAAAAATTATTTTTTTCCTTTTGGCCTCGATGAAACATAGACAAAAAATGGTTCAAATTAGAGTTTATTTCTGTCGGTACTCTTAAACTCACTGATATTCAATTTCCAAGTCTTCCCGGCTTCATATACAAAGAAATAAACGAGGACAACACGGACCCTGCAATGGCGTCTGTCGAGCCTGTGCTACCTGAACAGCGGTTGAGTTTGTCCTTAAATTTTGTCTTTGCCTGAGTCCCGCCATTTTTCGATTGCCCGCTTTTTCGCTCATTTCCATTAAGAACCTCTCACGTACAGGCTACATATCTATATGTCTATCTTAGAACTGAGAAAAAATAATTAATTATTGACTAAGTGAGAAACTGGACGGGAAATGTTTGGCCAGAGGTCATGAAGTACCAGCTTCGCGGCCGGCTCGGTCCATTCCGGTTTCAAACCAAATCACGCTATTTTATTAGCTTTTACCCCGCGATTTTTTTTTTCAATATTTACTGAGAAGAAAATCTGCATCGTCCAAAGTAAAGTTTCAGCAACAAATTTCATTCTTTTCTTTACTCGCGCGGTTAGGTGCAATATCGGCGTGGGCGTCACCTTTGGGAGAACATGTTTTGCTGGTGTAAATGGAGTGTATGTGACCCAAGGTATACTATGTGTAAACGAGGAAAATAGTAGAGCGCAGTTATTCATTTCAAACACTTCAAGAAGTATAGAATTTAGGAATTGAGTTTGCAACAGAAGTTCGAATTCAGGTGTGAGCAAAAGTTTCAAGAAAGTCTTTTTACTTCGGGGCAGATGTTTATTTAGAAATTTAGACGTTAGATCAACGTAAGTCAATTCTAGCTGTCTGAACAGGGTTTTGGAACAATTGAATAAAGGGGGTAAGTTTCTAAAGAAACTGTGGTGCTGCGTCGGTGGGAGAGTATAGCAGGTAATTAAGTGTTAACGACTGAGTTAAAACGTAAATTGGCCACCGTAAAGAGTAAAAAAGTTGACGTTTTGAGCGTTAGCCTGACGAAGGGCTAACGCTCGAAACGTCAGCTTTTTTAGTCTTTACGATGACCGATTTACGTTTTCAACTAAATTGTTAACACTAAATTATTTGGAACTATTGGTTACCGAAAGCGTAGTCACAAACATTTTTGCTATAAATTACTGACGACTTCTTTCTTGAGAGCAGATCCTCAGAGTGACCTCATGAAATTTAAATGATCCCATTAAAACTAAATGCACTCCCTTCAACTAAGATTTAAAACATTTACCTTCTTGCTAAAGACAGCCGGAACCAAGACAAAGCTCTCTTTTCAGAGTAGAAAAAGGTCATAGTACGATGTATGAAAGATGGAATCTCCGGTAGATTCCAGATATAATTATGAAGTGTGAATGAAGAGTAGACTCTAACATCTTGGGCCCAAACTTGAGATATTCCTATAACATGAGCTAATTAAACGTTCATGGATTCCTTCGGTAACAAAGGGGAACAATCTGATTGGCTGAAAATTGTGCGTGGAGGAAGGGATCAGAGATCAGGGATTTTTTAAGACCTCTCACCGCCGTCTGGGTTTAACTTGCTCAGGCAGAAGTGTTCGGGTCTCGCCTTGGGGCACAGCCACCAACTGTACCATCGGCAGATGCTTATTAAAAAAATGTTCATATGAAACTCCTGAGGAATTCAAACATAGTCAAGCGGGAAAAGGCTTCATCTGGAGCAGTGAGCTGTGGTACCTGGCATTCATATCATAAATTAGTCAACGTTTCTTCTCGCTTTGATTCTTAGAGCATGAGCTGTCTCATCAAATTTAAATGCTTTTTTTCTCGAAAAGCAAAAAGCTATTGTGTCGATATTCATCCGACCAGCTAGGGGGTGGAATTATGAGCGTGAAATAATTTTGCTATAAATAAGGGTGTAAAGCATGAGTGTTTTATGAAAATTAAGTTTTCGCTGAGGATCAAACATCACAGAGGGACTGTCAGGAACAAAAGGTAGGTTTATTTCAGGTAAGGAAAGTGTTCAAATTACAACTGTATACAAAATAGAACATTAGGTGAAGTGCTATGCCAGTGATATTCATGGTTATTATATCAAGTTCGAAGAAAACTCAAGCTTCGTGTCTGAGAACTGAAATTGTGACCCAGAAAAAAGCATTTGCCTCATTCTTTTTTAAGCGTGTTTTTATATTTATAAGACTGGTAAGATTTGGTCATCTCTATGGAAGGCTGAGATATGTAGCGGGCTTAACTATTTTGTTTCCTTATGTCAATTTTTTAACCCAATCCTTTGTTCAGTTCTCTCGCGAAACTTAAACGCATCATCATCATTGCAACGTTAAATGGTCCAATTTAATTTTAAAAAAAATTACGATATATGTATATATATCTATTTGTTTTATTCTATGTTTATATTTGCTATTTTCATACAGGAGAATGTTACGTCTTGCCCTCTCTGCGATCTTTGTCCTTTCTCTCTTAAAACCAATCGAGGGAGCTGCAGGTAACAGTTTAAAAGTCAATCGACTTAGTTCATCCATATGTGTATTTTAACTTAGATCGAGCCACTTCGCTTGTCGTAAATTATTATTCAAGTAAGTCTTGAAGTTCCCTAAATCATTGATTTCCTCTCGGTTTCGCTTTCAATCTTCTCTATTTAATTAAAGCGGTCAAATTTCCCATGTCGTAAATAGGCATTAATGTTTTATGGAGAGCTTGGTTATAGATTAAGGGGGAAAAAACGTCTTTTAAACATTTTTTTAGAACTAAGAGCATATATCAAACTCTGTTCGAGAACTATGTTGTTCAGGGTGATTAGTGAAATATAAAGCAGCTGATGCACCAATCACATTTGAGGAAATTGCGATCGTTATGATTAACCGGAAAATCACGCAATCTCAAACGACATCGACGCAAAACGTTCCTCGAGTTGTGCTTTCAAGGTCATAGTTTGTATCCTTGAGTACGGGCTTCGTGCACGCTTTTAGCTATATCCCTTTATTCTTTCTGATATTTCTTTTTATTTAATTCTTTTTATTTAAAGGGGAAAATTTGTACCCGTAGATTATACAATACAAATTGCAGGCCACCGTGCTCGCTCATGAGTAAAAGACCATCGTACTTGTTTACATAATTCCGTAAATTTCTATTGATAAGCAATTTAGAGAGTTAAATATTTACTAATGACTAAAGTTTACGTTTCACTTGAAAAAACCGATTTGCACGAATGGTGCGATATTTATTTGCTTACCTATTTTTGACTTTTCCCGCGCAATTTTCAAAGAGCCACGACTTATGTTATTGTCACGAGATGTCTAGGAGACTTGGTTACAAAGCCAGACAAAATAATAACAACGAAACCAGCTTCGAAACCAACGAAAGTCCGAAACCAGTCATATTTAACGAAAATGACACTGACATGATTTATCATGAAGACATTTTCATGGTATTTTAAAGAAGAAAAAATCCCGATTGAAGAATTTCAATTGATCTTCCTGACCGATGAGAGGTAAAAAATCTCGGGACTGCTCTCTGCTCTTCGAAAGAATAATTATTGTGTTTACTAATTTTAACTCATCTCTTCCAATCAAGAGTATACATTTGAGGCCGCCTCTGATATTGATGCCTTCAGTGTTCCAGCAACATCGGCACTTGCGCAATCGTCTGTACGGTATAAAGATGGATCACATTCAATGAAGTGGACTTGGGCCAGTGGAGATACAATGACACATACCTTCTCCCCAGCAGTAAGTTTTAACCCTTTGCACCCTAACATCAGTATGTATTTTCCCCATACTATCCTCTTTACATTTTTCAAGGTAGTAACAAGGAGAATTTGATAAGAAATCAGGAGCCTCCTAGGCTTGCGATCATTTCCTTTATTCTCATGATCGTAACGAATGATTCAAGAGTGTTACAAAAAGGAGAAATTAGATATTGGTCACTTCGTGTTTAAAGCATTTATTGCCCTTCTTTTAACTTTCAAGATTTATTTATTTATTTACCTATTTTGAACACATATTTAAAATTTAGCCTTAAATCTTCAACCAAGGAAAATAATTTAAAATGTTTTACAAACTTATTTTGTCAATCTTAGCAACCCCCATCCCACCCCCCAAATCAATTAGAGTTAAAAATGCAATTTGTTACCTAATGAAAGATGAACTGAAAATGTTGGTGTATAGTAAGTAAACAGAACCTATTTTAAAGCTTCAAATGTATGCCAGGTTTTTGTATTAGTGTCTATGTGATGTGTTCATTAAAAATAATGGAGATCACAAACTAACTGCAACATACATTTCAGATTTCAGGAAGAGAGCTTCGAAGGGGAGGGATTCAGCTGTGGCTTTACAACAATAATCCACGTGCAGGAGAGAGCTTGGCTGTCTCTTTCCAAAATACTGCATCCACCACTGTTACTGTATCACAGTTCAATATTAAGCTGAATTTTAAGGTAAGGGGTAATGTTGCAAAACACCTGTTAAATTCCTGTGGTCAAATTCAATTTTGCAAGTGTGCAGCAGATTGCTTTTGTACACCTTGATGATGTGTATGAGCATGCTTTGAAGTGTAGCAGAGGTATCTTCTATTAATGCAGCATTTAAAACTATGGCATTGGAAATGTTTTGTGGCAATAATGTAAAACATTGAATTTTTTTCATATTTGCAGTATGATCATGTATTATTGTATCACTTAGCTCTTATGTGAGGTCTGATTAGTTAATCTAGTTGGCTGTATTTCTCTGTGACCTGCTAAATTCAAGAGTTTGTTTGACTTGAAATGTTTCCCCTCTATTTGAACTCAGAGATATAGTAAATAACTTACTGACCTCATTTTTTTGGACTGCACTGTAAGTTACAGAACCTTGTTTTTTCAGCCTTTCAGGGGCTATAAATCTGAGCTGAAAAAACTTGATCGGTATCATAGTGTACAGTCCATAGACTTGTTTAGTAAGGGGTATCTATGGATTACATGTTGATGGTGTTAACAAGTATTATGGCAAAATGTTATAGTAATACACTTAACTGATAGATTTGGGGGATGGTTATTTCAAAGATAAGGACAGAGAAAGACAGCAATCTCCTTAGAATCAGGGAGGTTACTAAGGCAACCAAACCACAGCCCACATCTAAACATCTGTCAACACGACACCAGAATACTTGTGTATAGAATGACTACTTATCCAAACTTTTGGGGGTAGAAAAGAAGTAGGAAGTGAAACAAAGAAAGCAATGGAGCAAAGCAGCAATTGAAAGTAATTTGAGTAAAATCATGGGCATTACAGAAGTTCAATAACTTTTTCCATAAGCTGCTATTGATAATATAATAGACAGCTGTGCCTGAAAAAGGGCTGTAAGGCAAAATATGAGGGCCTGCATGTAGGCCTTTAACTCCCAAGATCTGATTGTTAATTCTCCCCTCTAGCTGCTAGACATTTCCTTGTAAATTTGTTATGAGAATTTGGTGTGCGATCAAGGTAATAACTTGTACCTGATGAGTTTGAGTATTGTCACCACCTGTTTACCAGATAATGTATGGATATTATAGGGAGAAGTAACATTTTAATCACTTCTGGATATTATAGGGAGAAGTACCATTTTAATCACTTCTGGGAGTTATAAGGCTTATGTTGAAATTGAAACCAGCTGTATAATAATCACTTTATTCTTTCCATTTGAAGGGGTGGCGTGCTGTGTGGGTATCCTATCAAGAAGCTATTGTGACTAAAAACAAAGATATTAATGTTATGAAAATAACTGCTCCTACAACTCAAGCTACCATACATCCATTGTATTTTGATCTCTTGCGTTTTGCAAGTGAAGTCAGGAGGCAAAGCCGTGACAAAGTGGTACCACCAATAGATCCAAACCTTTACTCCAACAACAACTTCTGGCAGCAAACCTATCGCTGGAGTCAGGTATGTTTGAACATGTTTGTCTTAAAATATATCTAATAAAATAAAAATGAAATGGGATTTAGCAGTGCACATTCTATGAGGTGGCTCTTCTTGTCCACTGTTTCCAGGTCGAATTGGAATTTAGAATGTTGGTTTTTGTGGATGGAGGAAAAGCAGAGGAATAGGAGAAAAACCCACGGAGCAACTATGAGGACCAACAAAAAACATAAGACACATTTGACACCAGGTCCTTTAATTGAACCACAGTGGTAAGAGGCAAACCCTCTCACTACAGTGCCATCCCTCCCTCCCACTCCTCTAATAATAAAAAAAAGTATAGATCTGTTTAAATGCTCAGTCAGTTTTGTCTTGAAAGATGTGATGTATTTGATATCAATATTGTTCCACAAAATTCATTTATGCAAACTAAAAGGGTTCATTCATGCAGTAACTGTAAATCACTTTGTCCTTTGATCTTGGAGTAAAGTTTGGGGAGCTGGATGAATCAGTTAATGATGGCTGGGGCAAGTTTTGGTGATCTCTGCATTAGGTGCTGTCAAAAATACAATGTTTTAAAGCTGTCAGTGATTTAAATAGTTATGATGCTGATATTAACTGATAAACAGAATATTACAGTATTGTCTTCTTTTGGATACAATTTATCTTCTATTGATGATTAGATATCTCTCACTCAAAGAAAAAATTCACATCCATGTACAGCCATGTAAAATACTCTATGCATATTTCTTTTAGGTATCACCACCAACCATTTCTGTTACCACACCCAGTCAAGAAAAACTGGACAATATGACCCTGATTGAAAAGCGACTAGAGAATTGGTATGTTAAACAGTCTCAGAGCTCACTCCAGTTTCCAACAAATGCTCAGAGGAGATGGATGTCTTTACAGATGCAAGTGGATAGTGCTTACACTCAGTATGAACAACTGAATATTGTGAAAAGCTCAGAAGGTGTTATTACAGGTAAACACCATGTTAATTACTAACCTATGACTTTTTTGCAAAATTCTAACTTTTGTTTGGTGGCAGGTTTAAGGACTGAAAATAATAATTTAACCACTTTAATGAAGTTTTAACCCTTTAACTCCCATAGGTGACCAATGCAGAATTTCTTCTCACAATTTCAATGCAGCATCAAGCAGTAAAGTGATGAGAATAAGGGCAAATATTATTAAGAGGGATTATTACCTGGTCCAACACCAAATTCTCTTAATCACATCGTAATAACTGTATAGTACCCACTAATGAGAGTCACTTTTGAGATGTTGGGAGTAAAGGGGTCAAAAGCTAACTAACTGTTTAAAAAATTGGAAATGACATCCCTTCAATCATGATTTTTTAAAAATTTTCGAGCCTTAGTTGATGCGCCTTCAGTCATAATTTTTTAAAATTTTTGGGCCTTAGTCATTTGAAGTGGATATTGGTATCCACTGGATAGATCTCTGTCCTGTGGATAAAGCAATGGAGTTTGTAAATGCTTATCAGTTGGATAGCAATATATTTGTTGGATAATGTTATCCACTGTTTGAACACTCAGGTGTTCTCCTTATATCCCCCTTACTTAATATGATATTTAACTGACGGAAATGGTGCTCTATGGCCATGATTTCCTTTGCAACTTAACAGTTGCCCTTATATCTAAGCATAACATAGGGTTGTCTTTGGTCAACTCACTGACATACTGGTATTGAACTAAGTTGTTGGTGAGTTCACCAGGGGGCGAACTTGGGGGTTGGGGAGTTGACTAAAAGTGTTGGCAAGTTTAATAATGACAACAATGAGTTGCCTAATGGTGTTGGTAAGTTGCCTAATGATTTCAGTAAGTTGGTTGTTGATAATTTGATGTGTCAGAAAAATGATTGAGAACAGCTTTTTTTTGTTGCTCTATCCAAAAATGAAATCTCCAAAATTGTATTTGCATTGTTACTCTCCAGGGGTGCCTCTTTATGCTGACAAGTCTAAAGTTACTGGTGGTAAAAAATTTGGGGAGGTGGTGGAGAAAGTGCTTCTTCCATTGGCACTGGATTATCATGTGAGATCACGTGATGTTGACGTCAATGCATTGGCGGCCGATCAACTGTCCAACTTGAATGGAACCATGGACCAGAAAAATGATGCCATAAAGGTATGGTTGATTGGCTCTTTAACCCTTTATAGTCCAGTATCAGTATGCATTAATTCTCTATAGTGTTCTCTGTCCATTTTCCACGATACTGGCAAGAGAATTCTACATTCATCAAGGGCTTATTTTAGTAGCTAATCATTTTATTTATTCTCATGATCTTGATATTTTATTCAGCAGAAATACTTTAAGGAGAAGTTCGATGTTAGTTACTCTTGGGGGTAAAATGGGTTAAGGTTCACCCTTAACCTTGATAGGTGTGTTGAGATGAGGGTTTGTAAACATGGTTGTCAAAGTTTTCTAGATACAAGTTAAAAAAGCAAAGTAGAGTTCTTTCTCAGTGTTCTCCCAGCCGTGTCCAAACACGAGAGGCTGGAAGAATTTTTGAATGCTAAGAAAAATCTTAATTGTATTTTGGGTTTGCATGCTTCGATCAATTTGAGGCTTTAACAACCCCCCCAAGGCAACCCCCCCAGGCAATACCCCTAAGCAACCTCCCTGGCTTTTGGAGATTGGTTCGTTCGAATTACCCCTTCCCCCACCCCCGCGGCCAAAATTGTTTCGTAAAAGGCAAGACCAGTGACCGTGACGTTCTTGTAGACCTTTTCTTCTGAGTCATCTGCTCGCGAAAGTGAATTTTTTTACTTTTTTCTCCTTTTTAAATTATAACATTTTCTTTTTTTGCTGTTTATCTTAGCTCTAAAAATGTGAAGTTGCCTTTAGCAAACTTTATGCAAAATAGGCCCCATTCTTTTTTATGAATTTTACCTGCCGCCAAGATGACGGAGGGAACATTTATTATAAGTACTTTTCAGAGAATGCAGGATGGTTTTACTGAATTTTCTTTCTTTTTTTCAACCATAGAAAATAGCAGGAGGTAATCAGAACATTCAAGCCATATTCACCACCGCCCTGGGTACCACTCAAACATCTTACACGTTGGCGGAAGTGAAGGTGGCCATAGGCACTCTGAATACGAAGCGAAAGGAACGATTACTTCTCCTTTTGGAATATATTGAGGATCAAGGTGAGCCTATGAACAATTGGGTAAAGTATGGAACTCGAGTCGTGGGGGCAAAACCCCTCCCCTGATCCAACGATGAACTCATAGTAAGTCAGGGTTAATATAGGTTAGGGGAGGGGTAGGTGCCCAGTTGCTCAGATACTGACACTGATGCGATAATTCATATAATTCCATTCCTGGAGCTCATGAAATTAAGAACTGGTAAGTTCTGAGCTCGTTAAAGAAATAGAGAAAGACGTTTTTCGTCTTGTCACGAGCGTGGGACAAAGAAAGAACTCTGAGTCCCCATGAGGAACCGAACCTCGTACCTTCGAATTCCGTCCTCCGACGCGTGTCATATGAATTTCGTAGTAGACCTCGCTCACCGTGGAGTCTCTGTGGCTCAGTGGTAGAGCATCGGAGCGCGGAATCCGAAGATGTGAGGTTCGATTCCTCATGGGGACTCGGGATTTTTTCTTTGTCCCACGCTCGTCACAAGGCGAAAAACATCTTTCTATGTTTCTTTACCGAGCTCAAAACGTATCATCTCTCTTATTTCCATTTACAAATTTTATACCGTGTTTACCAAAATAGCTTTAAAACATGTTTAAAGCTTTGGTGAGAATGGGATATAACTCAGCTCTTGCATTTGTCAGGTTGGAACGATGGTAGTGGTATTGGTACTTTGGATCATGAGATGAACAATTCCGGTGCAGGTTTTATGAATGCAGTCTTTCTACTGAGGAAGGAAATCACCGCCGCTGGTAAAATCGATGATTATGTGGCTACTATGAAGTGGTACAACGAGTTTGGAGAAGTTTATCAAGACCCGTTTGAATATGCTGGTACAACTGCTGATCGTATGAGAACCATTGCAGTATTCAGGCAAGATGTTTTTCATGTCAGTTCCTTATGTGACATATGTTTTTTCTAAGTATGCGTTACTTTTGTTTACTAATACAAAACTGTGTGAAAATTGGGTAAGTTTCCAAAGAAAACTGTGTCGCTGCGTCGATGGGTTATTCCAAATTAATTTGGTTTCATCAACTGAGTTGGCAATGTCAATTGACCTCTGTAAAGAGTTTCTAAGAGCTGACGTTTCGAGCGTTTGCCCTTCGTCAGAGCCAACAGTGGCCTAGTAGTTTGTGCTCTTACTTCAAATAGTGAGGTCCTGGTTTCGAATTCTGACGGGGTCATTGTGTTGTGTCTTTGTTAATCTTCGAAGGTAATCCGGGATTTCTTTTTTTTCTGCTTCACGACACTCTGTGATTGGTCGAGAAAACTCTTGCTACCACTCAACCAAACAGATGCAAGACGAACGCAAGGGCTTGTAGGTAGCTGGTCAATTGCGCCTTTCCGCGCTTCAAGAAGTTAGCTTCGCTTTTAGTTCGAGTCCTTGCTGCTCCTTGTGTCCTGATTGGCCACTGTGATGACTTTGGTGTCGGTTTTATGACATCCAGTCGAAATGCGCTCTAGTGTTAAACTCAGCATCACGTTTCAGAGATACTTAAGGCTATGTTTCTCGTGGGCTACGCCTTAACATCTTAAAAAATTCAGTCTATGTTTTTTAAGTTCGTAATCTGCAATTATTTTGAATTAACTTCATCCTGAGACATTCTTTAATCTTCTACCGTTACGAAACTTGTATTTAAAAAATACATTTTAATCTCTCCCTTCTCAACCATTCCCTTTTTTGCCTTCTTTTTCCCTTCTTATGTTTATTGTTTTTGTTATTATTGTCAAATCATTTCCCTTTAGACCATTGCGTTCCCACTCGATAGAAATTTATGAATACCTTGCACGAGCAAACTCATTTATCGTGAAGTCAACTGTTAAAAAAATAGAGACGTTCAATCCTCAGCCTTATGTGCGCTGACTCTTTCTTTTGTAGGTTGTTTACCGTTCTAATGATGCCAACTACAGCAGATGCCAAAAAGCTTGATAAAATTCGTGACATGGAAGAACTTGTCTTATGGTACGCCAACGCACTGTCTCCTAATGAAGGTTTCGCAGGAGTTTTAAAGCCTGATTACCTTGGATTCCATCACAACAGCTATTATGCCTCTGCTTACACTCCGCATGCTATCCATTGTGGCGCACTCATCGAGTTTCTACTCAGTGGAACACCATTTAAATTGAGTAAGAATGAGCTAGTTACAGGGGAAAGTAAAGTGGGGACAAAAAAAAAGAGCCACTGCGTACCAACCCCTCTGCAAACCAAACATTACCCCTAATTTGTTTTAGTTGACCGTTATTGGGTTAGGGGAGGAGTAGGTGTGCGGTTTCTCTGATACTAACATTGATCCAAATGGATTAAGAAACCGTTGGTTTGAGATATGCTCGAGAAGTCTGATTGTCCGATTGTGGATAGTCCTGGAAAGGACTCCTGTCAGTAGCATTGTCGTTTACAAATATGTTAGCCACATACTTAGCGCTATGGCTGTGAACAACATTATAGAGGGGAAAAGGCTAGGAAGGAAGTGTGCCAGCGGATGATTTCTCTGAAGTGTGGTTTCCAAGGTAGCGAAACGACTACACAAAGATCATGGTTGGAACTACTATAAAGCTCTCTTTTATTTAGGTTTCTTCTTCGTCCATTAACTCAATAATTATTTTTAGAGGCTCCTTTTGTCTTATGTTCTAGCCTGCAAGAGGAGACGCCTCTGTGATCACATTGTTTCGCAAGGGAAATGTGAGGCAACAGGTGGAGAGAGGCATCTTCTCGTAGGATTCCTGAGCACTCTCATCTTTCGGCCGTGTAAAATTGTCTGACGCAGTAATAAACTAGCTCTGTTGTATACTTAATATTTGGGGTATACGTTGATTTTAGAAAGGGAGTAATTGTATTTTGCAATTAGAGTTTGAGTTGTGTTTTCGTGGTTTTGGTTCAAAGGTGAGGACACAAGCAAGCATATTAAGAAAGGTCTAGAGACAATGAGGATTGTTGCCGTTAAATACTCAACTCCAAACAGTGTATGTGGTCGATTTCCAGGATTTTACCGTGCAATTTTGGCCAAGAATTTTCCTGCCTATGCTTACGCCGGTGCAACTGCTCCCAGTTTGAACGCTGATGGAAGTCTGGGTGAAATTGCTGCTCTCGACAGTGATAAGATCAAAATGTTTTTACGACTTAATGATGCAGGCAATGAGGATGTTAGCGATTACTTGGAAGATGGGACGATATTCACAAGTATCTATTACCTAAACACTATCGGTTCGATCAACATCATGGAGGAAATAAGCTCTAAAGCTGCTTCGATGAGTGTAGCGGCCGAAAGTTCGCCCCAGGGATTCTGGACGAAAAATTATGCTTCGCTAGTGATTGCACGAAGAGAAAATTGGGCGGTAACAATGAAAGGCTTTAACAAGTATGTCTGGGACTTCGAGGCTTCAAGCAATCAAAATGTTTATGGTCTTTATCAGAGTCATGGAGCACTTCTCGTTGCAAACAGCGAGGCGTCACTTAAAACTCTAGATATCGATAATGGTTGGGACTGGACACGACATCCGGGCACAACAACAATAAAAATGGATCTTGAACAGATGGTTAGCCAGCAGCGTAGGTAAGTAATTAAATCCCGTTCGCTCAAATCCGTTTTTATCGTTTGGCTGGCTTCTCGAGCGGGCAGATCAAATGGAATCGCGTGTTCTGATTGGTTAGCCTAGCGAGCAAGATAGGCTCATATTCCCCGTTCGTGATTGCCCTCTTCGATCCCGTGGACTGAAAAATCTCCCTGCTACCGGATTTCTAAATTCGTAACTTTTGGGGAACTATTCTATTAGTAGAAGTTTCGTTTAAGGCTCTTTTTAACAACAACAACAACAAATGTCATGTACTCTATATCAAGTTTTAACAATGTATTGAATAGAAAATAATAATTTATTACTGGTATGATAGTAAGAGGGTAACTGCATCCTGGAATAACTAAGGAGCTAAAAATGACAGGGAGTTGTGGATTCCTCCCCTCCCCCCCCCCCCCCAAGGAAAGAAGTGCGTTTTAATAGAGAAAGATACAAACATGGCCCGAGTGCCAAATAGCAAGGTCCACACTCACTGAACTTAGGTTTCCAGAAACCTTATGGGTAATATTAAAGAATTGGTCCATACTCAGAGTGCGCGTATCGAATTATGGATGCACGTGGGAAATTTGGAGAGCGCCACTAGCAACTCTAGCTCCTTGCTTCTTCAGTCCTCTCAAAACTTCCCAAGTACAACCGTAACTCGATATACGCATAGTTAAAGCGTGAACCAATTCTCTAATATTATCATAAGGCTTAGGTCGATATAAAATTGTGTGCTTTTTATTGTCCATTGGAAATATCCCCCCTCCCCCACCCCTCTCAAAGTATCCAGTGGGCCGGAAATGAAACATGTTAAGTGTTTTGCTTTAGTTTTAAATTCTGACGTCCTCCAAAAAATATATGTTTATCATTAGTGGTATTGTAGGCTCATATGGTACATAAACAATCGAAGAAGAGTATTTTGTCCCACGTAGGACAAATGAACCAATTATATCATCTGACATTTGAAGTGGCTCCACAGATATTTTCAACCCAGGGAACTTGCGGGCGGATTGACTTTGATTGGTGGCGGTGATTATGCTACAGGAGGCTTTGGAATGGATTTCTCACAGCCAAGCTATAAGTTTCCAGCTGGTTCCTTTCAACTTGACATCACATTTGGATTTAAGAAGAGCGTGTTTTTCGCAGATTTTGCCGTGATTTGTCTTGGATCTGGAATCACAACAACCATGAGCTCGCCCAATATAACTCAGGTACATTTAATTGTTTCCCTTTCAATTAAGCATCAAGCCTGTTAGAGACCGCTCTCCTTCAAATTTGTTAGAATTATTTCTGCAACCAAAAACTTAATATCATCGAAAGGCGGGGACAGATACAGTAAGAACTGTTACTTGTGGTAACTTGCAATTTATCTAATACAATCAACGTGGAGGAAGTATGGTGACGAAGGGGTTTGCACGGTGGACCTCTGTTCGAGAAGTCTGGGTTTGAGTCCTGGGAAGGTCATTTTGTTGAGTCTTTTAGCCAGATACTTAAATTTTTTATTGCCTGTCTTTAAACAACGGTATAAATGCGTACCTGTAAACTGTAAATGGATTTTAGGGATTACCTAAAATGCACTGGAATAGATAGATAGACAGATAGAGAGGTAGGTAGGTAGATCGATCGATCGATCGATAGATAGATAGATAGATGGATAGATAGATAGATAGATAGATGGATAGATAGATAGATAGATAGATAGATAGATAGATAGATAGATAGATAGATATATAGATGGATAGATAGACAATTTTATTTAAAGTGAATGAAGGGGTTAAGTTTCTAAAGAAACTGTGGTGCTGCGTCGGTGGGAGATTGTAACAAGATAATTTTGTATTTTCAACTGAAAATACTTTTTTTGAAAACAAAAATATATAAGTGTATATATAGAAAACTGAATACTTCTCGTTTTTATATGCTTAAAAAGTTGCTAGTTACTGTATGTTATCCGGAAGCGAGATCCATTTCTTAGCCTCAATTTAAACCGTGTTTTGTGCCATTAACCTTTGTTAACGTAAGGATACTGTGGTCTCTTAAATTATACTTGTCTCTCCTTGATTTCGTTATATCGCCTTTACTAGTTAATGCAAGGCCCTGTAAACAGCTAGTTATTGTTGAATGGACGCCAAAATTTTTCCTAGTCACTTCATGCCTCAGAAACTAGTGGCCTGTTTCTCGAAGGTCCCAGTCACTTAACGGGCCATTAAAGCTGTTCTGTTGTCATTCAAGATGGGGGTCTCAAAACTTTTGAAAATTATACAATAAAACTATCAGATAAAGGAACAAAATAGACTCGTTAGGATGTCAGAACCTGCTTCTGTATTCTTTAAATTTTGATATTGAAATAGGGCTTTGGGCGCATTTAGTTATTGAAACCTTCGAGAAACGGGCCCCTGGATAGGTAGAAATAGGGTCTGTGTTCTGAAATGGTGAACCTTTCAGTCGCATCAATCATGCTATGTCCTTTCTTTACGCGACAATATTTTCTCAATCTTTCTCATGAGAAAACTGAGCAATGCACGTTTGAAATTGGTTGCAGACCACGTTGTTCCAGACGAAGCTTCTCAACGCAAGCAACCCATCATCAATTCTGATAAACGAAACAAGTCACTCACTCAACACCGACTTGACAAAGGCGCCGTCCTTCTTTGGCACAGGAAACCATGCAGCTACACTTATGGATGTCAATGGTAAATACATGATATGTACGATTCGATTTAGGCATTGAGCTACTGTATTTCTTTATTTTTTCCAAACTTTCCCCGATCTAGAGGCCACTATGCATGATATTAAAACAATGTGAGTGAAAGAATAATTAGAATATGTAATAGGGAAAATGAGTTGTTCAAATGTGGTGATGGTTACAAACAGTTCCACCGAAAATCGCTGATGAGCAGAAGAACGAAAGATGTAAGCGGCCCAGGTAAAAATAAATGGTCTCTGAGTCCAGTACATTCTTCCCGGGAATTAAGTTCGGGCTTACACTTTCCGATATAAAACCAATCGAATCGTCCATTTAATCAACATGCTACTGAAGGACAACCTCAAACGTTCACTAAATACATAAAAAATTTTTATTAAGCAAGATTACACAGTGACCCGACTGTGGCCGACTTCTTTTTTTCGTTTTCATGACTTGAGACATTCTGGCGTGGTCCATGTAGAGGCCAGGAAAAAAATTATCAAGGCTAACGTTGGTCATCTCTAATCCAACAGGCTTGTTCAACAGACTGCGTTTTGATTGTGTATCTTAATACCAAGCCAAAGTTACCACAACAACCACTAAGAAAAATTGAAAAAAAAATCACGAAGAGCCAACCAGAACTCAGAGAAAAAAAACGGAACATACAAAGCGCAGGGAAACGCGAGCGAACTAGTTATGATCGTTCAGTTTTGCATCTAATTGGTGGGAAGCGTGGTGCGAGTCTTCTAGACCAATCACAAAGCCCGCTGAAGCAGAGCCAACGTAGTTACGGTTTCCTTTTGATACTTAACTGAAAATTGCTTTAAATGAAATGCCTTGCGGCCAAAACATCACGCCGAAGAATTATAAATCAAATTGGTTGCTTCGATTTGAAATCTACCCGGTCCTGCCTTAAGGCTCTGTAATATTCTTAACGCCCAAGGCCCCCTCTCCAATGATTGTCAAAAAATGATAAATAATGATTGGTCCGAAGATTTAGATATATGAAAATTCACATATTTGCACTGCGGTGGAAAGATGAAATTAGAAGATCCTCGCAGCTAATAACACTACTGAAACTAGTAGTTGTAAGTAGGACCTGAAAAAAATTTCAGGCCCGTACGGGATTTGAACCCATGACCTCTGCGATACCGGTGCAGCGCTCTACCAATTGAGCTAACAAGCCAACTGGGAGCTGGTCAATGAATTGGGTACAAATAAACATCCGAGTGAATGAAGATTTAGATATATGAAAATTCACATATTTGCACTGCGGTGGAAAGATGAAATTAGAAGATCCTCGCAGCTAATAACACTACTGAAACTAGTAGTTGTAAGTAGGACCTGAAAAAAATTTCAGGCCCGTACGGGATTTGAACCCATGACCAATGATTGGTCCCTTAAATGAGAAATGTGAAAACTTGGTTTGTGTTTTAAGTCTGGTTCTTGTAAACTGATTGGTCAGTTTTGTCGTGATACTATAGGCTGCAAGACTCAAGTAGCTCTTTTGGGTTGTGATCGTTCAGTGTCTACTGTCGGTGACGGTGACATCATAACTGCCATTTTGCTTTTCTGTAATGAATATGAGTTTAGGATTCGAATTACATATATCTAAATCTTGCTGTGAGGTCTAACGTGACCTCTCCTTTTGCTTATTATGCTTGTGTTTAGGACACTATTATTTTACTTAAAATAATAGAAGTTTCATTATTCTCTCATTTTTAAAAATTTAAGGAAACACTTACTACATTCCCGACGCGCATAACCAGGGACTTAATGTGAAAATTGGCTTGCAAAATTCCAGAAACCAAAGAGGTTCAAAGGCTACATCGGCTCGGTACGCGACCGCATGGCTCAACCATGGAGTGAACCCAACGGACAAGGGTTATGAATACACCATATTGGTTAACAGACCCTCAGAAGAAGTCCGGGTAGGAATTTTAGAGTTCATTAAACGATTCCTTCAAGCATGCGCATTTAAACAATTAGCTCTCAGAAGTGTTGCATGCGTAACTTCTTGCGATTTCAATAGATAGTCTGCAAACAGGTGATAAGAATACACAAGGTCATCAGCTCTACTGTAGACTGCTATTTTGCCATGACACCTAATTCATTACCATAAAATGTATGGCAGTCAGTATTGTGAATTTCGTACAGGATCTGGAAGTTAAGTTGCTTTTATCAACAAGTATTTGTTGACAAGTGGACTGGAAACGAACAGTTGTATCTCAGTGGTCGCTTTTCAAGAAGCATTCCTTCTTCGCTTCTAAGCCAATGGATTTTTACCGAAAATCTGTCGAAATAGGAAATTGTGGGATAGATAAGCACACACGTTAAGCATTCTTATGTACAATGTTTTTTGTACCAAATGATCCAGTCTCGCATGGAAAGCCACATTCCTAGCCTTTTTATTTTAACAGGGCTCAAATAGCCTTCAGCAATATTACGAGTTTTTTTTCTTTTTGATCTCGCACTAACATTTTTCTGTTCATAATTTGAAAGACTTTGGCCGAAAATCAAGCTAGTGGCAGTTACTGGTATCAAGTACTTCAGAGAGACAATAGGGCTCACGTGGTGAAGATCAATAATTGCCCGAGGCAGGGTGAGACACAGTATGGATACGTTTTTTTTGACAAATCTGTCCGTACCTCGGGTCCAGTAAGGCGCGTCACAAAGGTAAAACTTGTCATGGTGTGGTCTAGCTTAGATAGGAGTAAAAACAGAGTTGGTTTAACGAGACTAACAGAGAGGATGAAATTCGCGAATATATGGAGCGTCTCCTTTTGCTAAAAGAAAATAAAGACGTAAAGCGTTTCTTTTAAAAAAGGCATTTTGTTCATGTTTTTTTCTTATGGCTAGTTGGTTGGTCCTGATTTAAATTTTAATATGCATTAATTGTTATGCATTGTTTGTCAAACTGTTTTTACAAGTTTTGAATTTTCAAAGGCATTGTAAGTCACAGTTTACTACGTGTATAGAACTATTATTTTTTCTTATTATTTATTATTATTATTATTTATCATTGGTTTCCTGCTGTTCAGTAAGGAATTTTTACCATGGGATTTTCAAATTCCTGTTGAAGCTCTATACCTTGGAAAAAATTATGCGTAGAAATATAATGCTAAGTTTCAACTTTTCTTTTTAGAGAGCCATTTTTTGGTGTTTTTTTCTTAGAGCTAGTTATTTAGTCCTGATCTTAAATCTCTATATACTGTAACTTTTATAAACTAATTGTTTGCAGAACTGTTTTTAGAAGTTTTGAATTTTTATTTTAAAAGGAGTTGTTAGTCGCAGCGGAATATGTTTATACAAGTATTAATTATTATTGTTCATTTCTTATATATTACTTTGATTTATTATTAATAATTTTTATTCGTAAGTTATTATTATTATTACTATTATTAATATTTATCATTTGTTTCCAGATTTTCATAAAGGTTCTTTTACTATAGGGTTTCCAAACCCCTTTTGAAGCTTTATAGCATGGAAAAAATTGTGTCTAGAAGCGTTTTTTTTTTTTACCAAAAGGCACATAATTCTCCGTTTCAACACTGTTTCATCCTTCCAGTATAATTCACCGTCACAAAAGAAGGAAGAAAGTTTAATTAGATAGGGACAAAAAGCCTAAGAGCTGCTGTCCAAATTTCTAAAGGCTTTGTTTCTATGTTCCTCTGATGTAAATATATAAGCATCGATCGTAACCTTTTTGATGGAAAAAAAGGCATATTTTCTTCATATACATGGCAGAGTGCCACGTTATTGAAACTTGAGTAGTATGTATGTAGTATAATCTAAAACTGTGGATAGCATTGAAGGCGCGCTCTGATTGGCTACTCAAGCTCGAAATATCCTTCGCTATTCTTCAGAGGAACTCACACTGGATTTGCGGCAGAAAACATTTTAATCGTTTCTGGAATAAATTGGTTTAAATCATATTTTTGTCCCATTTTGCTTCAGTCTCGGCGGTTACCAGTATGTAGCCACCTCCATTTAGGTGCATAGTTATTAAATATATTTGTTTTAAGTTTATGTAAAGGAAAATTTCTTTTTGGTCATTTCTGGACGTGATATGGTTTTTGTGTAAATAAATATCGATTGATCTACGGTTCTTCTGATATTTTATCTCACAGGATCCTTGCATTGTGATGGTGGAAGAAGTGGATACCCAAAACTTGTACATTGCAGTCTCTTATCCAAACCTAAATTTCAACATCTCCAGGACTTTGGATTGGGGCAGTCAGGTCAATGGGCAAGAAAGGTTTTATTCTGTTAGCACACCAGTTGAAATAGAGGTAATCTGAAAACTGATATTCCTTCTTTTTTTACTTCTTTTTTAAGAATACTGTTGATTCTTGCAGTCTGATTGGCTGTTAGTAGTTTGATTATTTACAAATGACACAATTGTTAAATGATTTCTATAGATAGTCACATGAATTCAAGTGCAATTTGGACTAAATAGGGAGGAATAAATTTCGTCAAATACTAACAAAATTGCACGAGCCCGTAGGGCTCGTGCAATTAGTGGTCTTTGAAAACGTTTTCATGTGCTCATTAATGAATATCTTAACCCAACATGTTACGCAGAAAAAATCAAGAATTTACACATTTGATAATGATAGTGTGGCTTAAACGAATGAGGTAATCTTGTTTTGTATGAAGAAAGCGTTTTTCAGTTCATTTCCCTAAAAACATCATTAAAGTTATTACAACGACCGATTTGAAAGAATGTGCTTGTCACTCGAAACCTGTGAAAAATCAAAAGAAAAGAAACTGAAACAAACGAACCTAAGTGCGACCAAGTCGAGATTGATTTTCCTTTTGATCTGAGTGATTTAGATTTAGGAGTGAGTTTCGGGACCTTCACAGTTCAATAAAATAATAACAACACAATTCATAATTACACTCGTCTCTTAGAGCAATTTTCAATTGAGTGTTGAAAGTAACCTGGAATTGCATTTGGTTTCCTTTAATTTGATTTGTGATTGGTCCAGAAAACTCGCACCACTCTCTTAACTAATTAGATGCAAAACGATTCGGTCGCCGCGTGTTCCCGCGCTTTTAGCGGTTTGCTTGTTTTTTACTTTGAGTTCTGATTGGCACTCCTGGACATTTTTCTTTCTTCCGATTGTCCGTTGTAATTGCTTTGGTTTTGGTTCAAAAACTCATTGGAAAAGCTCTCCAAACGAACGGCTTTAGATTTTAACCTCCAATAATGATTTATCTCAGGTGAGAGTGATCAATGCGGTGAATATAGCAACTGGAGATGTGAGAGTAAACGGAGAGGTTGTCCCAGACACCGATAAAACAAATCACGTGATGGTCAGACCAAAATCAAGCGGTGCAACTACAGGGCGTGCCATCGTGTTTAAACAGCTGTCCAAGGGGTTCACTACAGAAGTCAAACTTACTCGATAGTTGCCTTGACGGCATATGCATTTTTTTCTCTTTAGATTGATAATAAGACTCTTTGAATGAATTAAACGATGTTAAGCGAAGTTAAATTTGCTAAAGCGTTATAGAGTGCTTGTCACGTAAATGTAAAGCTGAATAGTAGAATGGAAATAAAAAAATAAACGTTTGACCAAAACCAAAAATTAAAGTTGTTCTCTCAGTTTTAAACCGATAGTACACTTTAAAACGTCTAAATCTTAGCCTTGAATACTGTTAAAACCGAAGACCAATGCTAAGAGTAATCTTTAAGGGGGACTGTTGCGTGACATTGAAAAGAACGACCGCGTAGGAGACTTTACTGTGGAACGTCACTGCGACTTGAAAAGTCTCAGGACACTCAAGGTGGCCGGAAACAATTTTTTTAGTCCTACCAGCTACTTTTAAAGCGTTCAAAAACCTCAGACTTTTCCCTCTTCGCAGTGAAACCAATTTCACCCATGTGTTGACTTAAGGATTATAGATTGAATTAGTGGGCGCTATTATTGTGCTAATGTTATGGGCAAATCTTATCAAACAGCTCTTTGGGACGATCTCGGAAAATCCTCACAACCTCAGGATTTTTTTTTAAGAAAAGGCCTTGCCTTGGAGCGAATTTTACCAAATTAGCCGGTGGTCAGAGCATTGGAAAACTGTTTCCAGCCACCTTTAACGGTAAAACTGCACCTCCTACCCACCTTTAGTGCGTGTATGCGTGTGTGCGTGCGTGTATGTATGCGTGTGCGGTAGGGGAGCTTACCACAGCAAAAATCATTCGCTATTCGGAGGCAGTCCTTCAGTATCTTTTCAAAACCTACAGTTCCTTTAATTTCTGATGTGAAATCACGTAGAAATTTGGCAGCCTAGCTCTTTGTTTCGGCTGCTGCTTATCATCCCTTTTTGTGAAAATTCCAAACTTATTGACTACGTAATTGAAGGGGTAGGTGCCGTTGTTCATACTTGTAGGCACTTCTGAATATATTGCCTGGTTGGACACATTAGAGGCCTCTAGGATAAACACCATCCTGGTATAACTGCCGCCTGAAAATATATTAATTTTCTTACGCAGCATTGTCTCCTGTTGTCTCTGCAGAAAGTTCCGTGAGGTCTTATAATGGGTGATAGCCAACTAACTCAGGTAGTGTGTCCTTTCCTTTGTCATAAAGACCTAAAAGAATTCAAAAGCCACGTTATATCCTTTAATGGCTTATAGAAGGGGATTGGGCAAAGCTATGACATAAATATTGCCCGTGTATCAAAGAATAGATGAGGTGGCGTGGACTTGAACTCAATTCGTACACAAGACTCTTTGAGCCACGAGTGGCCGAAAATTGAATGATAGTCAAATTAGCAACGTTCACACTAGTTCTCGCGAGATAACTAATGAGCCTTACATGAGTTCAAACTGCGAAAGTATTGTCAAAATTACGACTACTGACTAATTAAACAAAAAACTATGATGCCCAGACGAACACCTCAGATGCTGAATTGGAAAAATCAAAAATCTTCTTGAACAGAACTTCAAAGTTGGGGCAAACAACAAGCTATTGGGTGAAGAAGATACTCAACGAAGCAACTTGGAAAGTAAATACGTAAGCTTAACTCTTGTGTTAAAAATCTTTATTCTTTAATTTGTTTTTACTGTGTTCGATAATTGCCAGGTATGGTTTGATGTTTGATATTGCGATACGAAGTCCTAGTAAATGCTCTCGGAGCTTCCAGTTTCAACAAGTGAGTCGTCTTTATTTGTTTAACAAAAAACAATGTGACAAGTGAAAAGCAATTCATTCCCGGATAAAAAACGTTGGATGGAATGTAATTTTAAATAATACATAAGATAGGTTGAAATCTTACAGTATTAGCTTAGCGTACTTACTCCTTTTTACGCGACGCGTGATTGGTGAATGAAATTCTCCATGATGCTTGATTTAATAGAAAAATTCAGTGTGTTTTGTGATTGGAACCTCCCTGTGCCAACCTCTTATAAGCCGACCGAGACCCTCCAATTTACGCACTTCGCCTCGTGCCACCCACCAGGCATAAAATATGGTTGCCTTAAAGGCAAGCAATAAGATTTCCTAGAACTAACTCTTCGAAAAAAAACATTTTGAGGGGGGCCGTTTGAAATTCAAACAACGCCTCAAAAAAGGAGGGTACCCAGAAAACATCAAAGAAAGGTCTCTGTTAGGGTCAACTTTGTCTCTTGATAATCGGCCCTTAAACATACACAAAAGCTGAAAGGTCAAGAACGTTTATTGCCTTTTGTCACAATGTACCACCTGGCAATTAAAAATTTAAAACAAATATTGATGGAGCAATGGAGTCTGATACACAATCAGCCCTTGCTGAAAACAAATTTTCCAAAACCTCCGATCATCTTTTACAAAAAGCGAAAGTCTCTTTAAGACATGCTTGTGAGAGCAAAAATATAATTTGAAGGTGGTACTGCGACGCGACTACGAAAGCCACATGGGAAGTCCTTGCCGGTCTGTCTTTACCTTTATTCTCATATCGTGTCACCGCGACTTATCGCTTGCATCCACTTTTCTCTCCTCTCTGTTGTCAATTCTTCTTCGAAAGAAGAATTTGATAACTGATGGTATTCGATGAAATCCAATCCCTTGGTTCCGATCACTTCTGCTGCCGCAGCCGAAAACTAAACAAAGAAACATTTCTACTTTCTCACTCACACTTTACCTCCTTTTACAGGAGGCGCGGTGGCCTCATGGTTAGTGTGCTCGACTCCGGTCGAGTGGTCCGGGTTCGAGCCTTGGACGGGGTCATTGTGTTGTGTTCTTAGGCAGAAACTTTACTCTCACAGTGCTTCTCTTCACCCAGGTATACAAATGGGTACCAGCAAATATGCTGGGGGTAACCCTGCGATGGACTAGCATCCCATCCAGGGGGGAGTAGCAATACTCCTAGCCGCTTCATGCTAAAGAAATCGGAGTTAAGCGCCGGTCCCATGGGCCACTTGGGCCTGTATAAAGGCTTTACTTTACTTACTCACACCATTCTACAAGCGCATTTGTAACTATTTCTTAGGCACCAACATGGCGGATAGCAACCGCCTTAAGACAAAAGTCACACGGGTGAAAACCAAGAATAGGCCACCGAGCTGGACCATCGTTTCCGTAAAATTTTCATTGATAAGCAATTTAGAGATTTAAATATTTACTTATGACCAAAAAGCCGATGTGCACGAATGATGCGATATTTGTTTGCTTACCTATTTTTGACTTTTCCCCAGCAATTTTCAAAGAACACTCATGTCAACGTCACAAGATGTCTAGGAGACTTGGTGAAAAAGCCAGACAAAATATGACCAACGAATCCAGCCTCGAAACCAATGATAGTCCGAAACCAGTTGTATTTAACGAAAATGACACTGAAAAGATGGAGAGACATTGAGACATTTTCATGGAATTTTAAACTAGAACAAATCCTTGATCAAAGAAAAAGGTGGGTCATATTTCAATTGATCTTCTTGAACGATGAGAAGTAAAAATTTCGGGACCGCTCTTCAAAGAAATAATTAGTGTGTTCACTAATTTCAACTTGTCCCTCCCAATCAAGAGTATTCATTTGAGGCCGTCTCTGATGTTTATGCCCTCAGTGTGCCAGCAACATCGACACATGAGCAATCGTCTGTACGGTATAAAGATGGATCACATTCAATGAAGTGGACTTGGGCCAGTGGAGGTACATGACACATACCTTCTCCCCAGCAGTAAGTTTTAACCCTTTGCACCCTAACATCAGTATGTATTTTCTCCATACTCTTCTCTTAACATTTTCCAAGGTAGTGTCAAGGAGATTCCGATTAACAATCACGAGCTTACGATGATTTCCTTTATTCTCGTGTTCTTAACAAATGATTTAGCATTATTACTATAAGAAGAAATTAGATTCTGGTTTAAAGCGCCTATTGCCCTTTCTTTTAATTTTTCAGATTTATTTATTTATTCACCTATTTTAATAATTTTTTAAAAATTATTTTTCAAAACAATATTTGAAAATAATTGTATTTTTAATTGATTTTTTTAATTATTTTTTAAACAATCTTTTTAAACTTTTTTTAAAATTGTTTATATAATTTTTAATTATTTTTTAATTATCTTTTTTAAATAATTTTTTAAATGTTAAAAGCAATTTTTTAAATTTTTTTAAAAAAAATTATTGAGCAGCACTCTGCCAACAGTAGTTGTAAAACTTTTTTACTTTTTTTTTCAAAGTTGTGAAAAATTTGAAAATTTTTTGGACAAGATGAGAAAGATATTTTGGGGACCATGGATTTAGCTCTTTGGTTAACATCGCGCACTTTACAAACTCACACGTGGAAGCTCTTTACTTATGGAAAGATTTTTGCTCATGGAAAAATCAAAAGCGGAAGGTAGTCATTGGTAAAAAAATTGGCCCAAAGAAGAAAGAAAGGTACCACTCTGTCAAGAAAAGAAAAAAAAAATCCCTTTGAGAAAGCGACTAATGCTGGCGGAGCTCCACGCCGACGCAGATTTCGAACAAAGAAGTCGCCGTCAAACCAAACTTTGCCATACATCATGTTGAAAACTGATTTCCTTTTCGTTATGCAAGTATCAGCCAACAATTGCCACGAATCGTAATTTGAAAAGCTGTCTGTCGATTGGTTGTCTGGCTCCTCATCACATTTTGCAGCTTTTTCTATTTTTGCCGCGGTTTTGGCCTTTGCCATCGGCAACTATGCTCATTGTTGTGTCTTTCTCCTCGACGTTCCACTGAGCGATGGAGATTAATAATAGAAAACGTTTCTGCAATGAGTTACTTTTCCCGGGAAATCTCGATCTATCGTCATCGACGCTTGAAGGTCAATTTTGCTCGTGCTGCGGCATCCGATACCCGATAAATTCAATAAAAGAACCTTCTGCCGTTTCACGCATTATCGGCTTCTTAAAAGAAAAGTCGCTTAAATTATATATTTATCGTAATCTGCAGTTATTAAGCTTTCCTCTTATGTCTAGTTTGCCAGGATTTTATCGAAACAAGGGCGTGTACGAATTTTTTCCCGAAGGACACCCGTGAAGGTGGGAAGTAACCTTAGGCTTACTATTTGTATTAACTACAGTTGCATTTCTTTCCTAGATCTTTGTCCATACAAGAATAATTCCTCAAGCGTGCTGCAGTTTTCTGCCTTTCAGAAGCCTCTTAACAAATATTTATACATACCCTTCGAGTCTTTTTAACCCCCTGGCAACAAGAAAAAGTTTATGAAAGGGGAACTTTTTGGTCATTGGCCCTCGTATAGCCGCCAACTATGGCTAATAATCACAGGCGTTTAGTTTTAACTTGTAAAACTCCCTGAAGAAGTCTACGACAGTTAGACGAAACGCATCAGAAAATAAAGAAGTTTTACAACTACCGTTCGCAGAGTGCTGCTCACTAGTTCAGTTTTTAAAAAAATAATTTAAAAAGTTATTATAAAAAATTAATAAAATTGTTAAAAAAATTAATTAAAAAATTGAATTAAAAATGATTAAAAAATGTTTAAACAAATTGTTAAAAAATAATAAGAAATTTATTTTTCACAACTTTGCCTGTTTCTTCTCGTATGTCCGGCCAAGCCTTTATGGTCACTGGCCCCCGTATAGCTGCTAACTATGGCTCATAAATACGGGCGTTTAGTTTTAACTTGTAAAACTCCCTGAAGAAGTCTACAACAGTTAGACGAAACGCATCGGAAAATAAAGACGTTTTACAACTACCGTTCGCAGAGTGCTGCTCGCTAATTCAGTTAAAAAAAAAAATATTTAAAAAATTATTTAAAATCAAAGTGCTCTGTGAGCAAACTCGTGAATTGACACATGATTTTTTAGATTATGTTTAATGTTATCTGGTTTAGGGAATTTTGTGGTTGATTGTCATATCTAGAGTACGAGCAGTAGTTCAGTGTTCGCTAATGTAGCAAAGAAACAAAGTAACGTTGGGATAAGAAGGCATTACAATTGAAATGATCACACTATTACATTTGACAAGGTGGATGATGTCGTGTTTTAAACGTCTATCATTTTTGTTTCTGGTTCAAAAGAAAAGGTTGGAAATAAATGTGGGTGAAAAATGAAATTTACTGTCTTTCGTGGTAAATATTAGAAAATCAAGGCAATTCTGTCTTAATGAAAACATTAACGATTCCATCTTTATCAAACGAGACAAACGGGAGCGAGTTTTGAGTGATATAACTAAGCCAAGCCTGTCACCGTTATTTTGGTTCTCCGCCTGGGTAGATTTAAGTCACGTGCTAGGCAACGTATAATCAATAACAAGATAGAATTTCATTTCAGGGCTATTTATCAATTTTGTGGTGTGTAACTTTCGCATTTTAGTACGTTGTATGTATGTTGAATCTTCAAATTGTCTTGAAACCTAAAAGAAAATTGTTCTTTAAAAATTCACTGAAAATCGGTAGCTAAAATTGTTTGTTTAGGTGTTATCTAATTTTCGTGTTAACTTGTTATTTCGTCTGTCGCCGGCATCTTTTGTTGTTTCACACAGGAAAAACACACGCGACGAAACGTAATGATCGATTTTGTCCGCAATCTCACGCCATAACAGAAAAAGCATTTGAACATCTGTAAACTCCGAGCGCTTCGCAGTAAGTGATATTTTCAATGAATCTTCGGATTGTTTTCAAGTTCAAGGATTGTAAATTACAATTTTATGAAAAACGAAGGTTGGTCTGTTATTTTAATGTGAACCTTGCATGCCTGCCAGTCGCTGGCGCCGCTTGTTGAAACTAAAACGATAAAAAAAAAAACTCTTTTAAGATTATCATTGGCTTCTTTTTCACCCCACCACTATTCTTAGCAACAAAGGTCGCCATTTCGTCTGTTTATTGCTCGCCAAAAACTATCAAATGCACTCAAAAGCCTAAAATCTAAAAAAAGTTTACAGGAATCGACCAATCGAGCGAATGCCATTCCCCAGATCGTATCTATAACTCGCTCTTACGCATGCGCGCAATTCACGAGTTAAAAATTAATAGAATTGATAAAAATTATTTAAAAAATTGTTGTAAAAAAATTGAAAGAAAAAGAATTAAAAACATGATAAAAATTGATAAAAAAATATTTATTAAGTGAATTGAAAAAATTATCAAAATAATTGAAAAATAACAAAGTAATTAAAACAATTGTAAAAAAAATAATTAAAAAATATTTAATAAATGAATTGAAAAAATTAACAAAATAATTAAAAAATAACAAAAAATAATTTAAAAAATTTTTAAATTATTTAAAAAAATAATTAAAAAAATTATGAAATAACTTTGCTATAAATAAGGGTGTAAAGCATGAGTGTTTTATGAAAATGAATCTTCACTGAACTGAGGATCAAACATTACAGAGGGATTGTCAGGAACAAAAGGTAGGTTTGGCACCATTATTTCCTGTAAGGAAAGTGTTCAAACAACTGTATACAAAATAGTACAGAAGGCGAAGTGCTACACTAGTGATATTCATTGCTTTTATATCAAATTCGTAGAAAACTCAAGCTTCACGTTTTAGAACTGAAAATGTGACCCATAAAAGAACACTTGCCTTATTCTTGTTTAAGTGTGATATTATATTTATAAAACTGGTAAGATTTGGTCATCTTAATTGGGGAATTATGCATCGGGCATAAGTACTTTGTTTCCTCGTGTCAATCTTTCAACCTGATGCTTTGTTCAGTTTTTCTCGTGAAACGTATCATCATCACTGCAACGCCAGATGGTCCAATTTACTTAAAAAAATTTACGATGTATATATATTTGTTCTACTCAATGTTTATATTTTCTCTTTTCATACAGGAGAATGTTACGTCTTGTCCTATTTGTGACCTTTGTCCTTTCACTCTTAAAAACCATCGAGGGAGCCAGAGGTAACAGTTTAAAAATCTATCGACTCAGTTCATCCATAAGTGTATTTTAACTTAGATCAGAGCCACTTTGCTTCTCGTGAATTATTATTGAAGTATTCAGCATTTGCAACTTTTTGAGTAAGTCTTGAAGACACCTCAATCGTTGATTTCCTCTTGGTTTTGCTTTCAGGAATCTTCTTTATTTAATTAAAGCGGGAAAATTTCCCATGTCGTAAATTGGCACCAATGTGTTATGGAGAGCTTTGTTGTAGATTGAGGGGGAGAAAAACGTCTTTTAAACATTTTTTAAATACTAAGAGCAAACTTAAGGTGATTCCTTAAAAAAAATTTTGAACGGTGTTTTTAAACTTTCCTTGAATTATCCCAATCAACCTCTGTTCAAGAACTATGGTATATAAGATGGATCACCGTGTGTTCTTATGAGATATAATGCCGGACCAACCTTCACTTTTGCCTGTATTGGTACTAATCATGCGCGCACTATATAATTTATGAGAAAATCACGCAATTTCAAACGGCATCCACGCAAAACGTTCCTCGAGTTGTTCCTTTCAAGTTCACAGTTTGCATCCTTGAGTTTTTCTCTTTCTGATATTTTTTTTATTTAATTCTTAAAGGGGATAATTTGTACTTGTAGATTATGCAATACAGATAATAGCAGAGCTCGCAGCGCGCGCAGCGTAACCTCATAATTATACGAAATAGTGGTAACTCATCAAGCCGAAAAAATTTGAACTTGACACCATACGACGGACCGTACAAGGTGCTACTTTTAGCATGCGCTGCCAACTGTACTGCGGGCATTATCTGAGCCATAACGTTATTGAAGGGCGAGGGAGAAGGTAAAACGATTGCGTGCGTAACTTGCATACCCCATTAGTGTGCGCCAGGAGACACCGGCAGATGGCAATGTAGTGCTCATACTCGAGTGAAAGCCACGTAAGCAAATAATTTGCAACCCGCGTATTGAGCGTGAAATCAAACCGGTGAGGTTGTAGTTGAACAGTAATTCTCAGTATTTTGCAATTTCTAATTAATTCGCAAAGCAACAATACCGGCAGAGCTAAAGCTTTGTCAACCGAAGGAAATTAATATTATTCAAGCTCGTTGAGAGAGCGTTTTGAGTGAAAATAAGCTGAAAAGAAAGAGACAGAGCGACCAAAGAAAGCAAGAAGTAAAAGGCGTAAAGCAAGTCGAGAAAAACGCGCAAGAAAGTCAGAGAGGTCACCAAAATAGTAAGATAAAAAATGCCCTAGCTTTATAGGTTTAAAAATTAAAATAAGAGAGTTGTGCAGGCCATATCTTTTTATCCTCTCGATAATTATTCAAATAACATAGTCACTATCAGTCTCATTCACTCTCACTTTCCACTAAGCTTTTGGAAGATGATAACCTCTGTCAGTATGTCTTTAAATGAAGAAAGGAAAGCCTGCCTTCTTGGCACAGATAGTTTTGTTCTTTATCAATACAAACTTGGTCTAATTTGTACATGAGGGTGATTGTTCTAGCTAGTTTAGCCTTATAAATTAGTTGTGAAAATTTCTTGAACCCGTCATCGTATGAACGTTTGAATCAATTTTATCTCACTAACCTACATGTGAACTGAATAAATAGAAACTTGAAATTTATTTGTTCTCCTTTTGAGGTGTGCATCAAAATTTTGAAGTCATTGCGGGCTTGAACTACAGGTTTATAGGAAATCAGCGTGTGCATGTGTTTTCAACATGTAAAACCGAGATTATGACTAATACGAATGACTTTAATACATGCCGCACAGGTACAGGCAGGTGTTTTAAAAACGTTTGCTGAGCTTTTTCTTTAGTACACATTTCTTTTTCTAAGAATCTCTGAATTCTAATTTTTCAACCAAATTTTATCTTCTGTTGGCAATTCGTAGATCTCCTACTATCAGTTAATATTCATGTATTTAAAATAATTTCATGAAATATTGCAAATGTATGGCACATTATTTTTTTCCTCCGATCCTTCTAACATTTTATTATGCGTAGGGGTTAGTATCGGCTGTAAAATTATTGTCAAATTAAAGCTTTGTGCACAGCCTATGCATCAAATTTATGTAATAAAATATTGTATCCTTCGTAAAACTACTTCATCAGAATAAGAATGAGTAACCAGGAACAAGAGTGGCTTTCACGATGATAGTTTCCAGGTTTGAAAAAGTCACTTATTACTAAAATCCTCAGTTCCATTGCCCTGATAGCCCGACCTCATCAAAACATTGCCAACAGAGGCAAGTAGCAAATTAATGATACAGTCAAGAGAGCCTATTCCAACATACACCTTCATTAATCCTGTTAACTTATTATGGACATAACATTTCAAACATGTATATGCCACAAGTTTTCCATTTCCCTCACTAATTATTTTGTAGTGGTGTTCACAACTTGTGGAAAACGGTTGGGTTGAAATACAATACAAAGACTTGCCAGTAGATCAATAAAATTTGTTGCGTTTCATGCTAACCCTTTCACTCCCAGATCAAATTTATAATTCTCCTTACTGTCAACCACGCAATTCTTAGAATGTTAGTTCAGAGAATTTGGTATTGGATCAACTAATTAACACCAAGTTGACATTTTTTTTTCTCATCACTTATCTGGTTAATATTGGATTTATATTGTAAGGGGAAAGTCTGTCTTGGTCACTGATAGGAGTTAAAGGGTTAACATGTTGCAACAACTCCACCTTCCAGTAAATTCAATTATTTCCAAACATGAGAAAAAAAAAACTTTTCAACCCATTTAATAATAGAAGCCAAAAAAATCAAATCAACATTTAACCTAGAGAGAAAACTTGGTTGATGTTTGGAATTGATTTCTGTGGTGTGGAAATGAAATCCTTGTATTATCTCAAGTTATCTTAAGACATTCACATTATATGCATTACAGCAGAGGTTACCAAATTAAATAACTGAAAAAAAAATCTGAAAAAGACGCCGTGTGTTTCCAGCCAGAGGACAATCATGACATAGGAATAGCCAAAAGAGAAGGAGTTTAAAAAATTACAGGTTAAAACATGAGTTGAAAAGTAGTGTTCTTTTTAATTTTCTACGTTAAACAGAGGAGGTTGAAACGTCAGGGAAAAATGGTGGGGCAAGCAGTCTTACCTGGCAACTTCAAGAAAAGATATAAGAGAAGCCCATACGATTCAGGCGTATTGTTTTACTGACTCACTGTTCTCACGTGAATACTCTTCAATCAACCAGTAATGTCTCAACGCGAAGTAGTTTACCGTCGTTTCTTTAAATTTTGGCTCATTTTCCCATACCGAAATTATAAGTCACGCTAAATAGAATATAATTTCAGCTGATACTGACATCATAAACACTTCATCAGAAGAAGAAAACATTCCCTATCTTCGAAAACTTGCTCAAAACATCAGGAACTACAACGAAAGTCCCAAGCTTTTTGAAGATACCGCTGATTAGCATGCGTTTTGATCGACTTGCAAGTTGCGAGAACATCGTTCCCCAGGTTCCAGACCTCGTCTCATTCTTTTCCCCCCAACCTCGGACTGGTCCCTAAATCCCCTTGAAGAAACTCTTCTATAACCATTCCTGAATAGTTTTATCACAGTTTTTATTCAGTATAATGAGGGGTTGGAAAAGAAACTAACAAAAGCTCCGCTTTTAGGCTTGGCTAAATCTATGTATTAATTATAGGCCACCGTGCACGACCATCCTACCTGCTTACATAATTCTGTAAATTTTAATTGATAAGCAATTTAGAGAGTTAAATATTTACTTATAACTTAGGTTTGTATTTCCCAGAAACACCCCATTTGCGCAAATGGTGGGATATTTGTTTGCTTACCTATTTTTGACTTTTCCCGAGCAAGAGAACACCCATGTCATCGTCACAAGATGTCTAGGAGACTTGGTTAAAAAGCCAGACAAAATGACAACAACGAATCCAGTTTCGAAACCAATGACAGTCCGGAACTAGTTATATTTAACGAAAATGACCCTGAAAAGATGTATCATTGAGACATTTTCATGGTATTTTAAAGTATAAAAAAATCCTTGATTAAATAAAAGGGTGGGTTACATTTAAAAATCCCTGATCACTGATCTTCTTAAACGATGAGAGGTAAAAATCTCGGGAATGCTCTTCAAATTATTATTAGGTGTGTTTACTAATTTTCACTTGTCTCTTCCAATTAAGAGTATTCATTTGAGAACGCCACTGATGTCGATGCCTTCAGTGTGCCAGCAACATCAACACTTGAACAATCGTCTGAACGGTATAAAGATGGATCATATTCAATGAAGTGGACTTGGGCCAGTGGAGATATAATGAAACATACCTTCTTCCCAGCAGTAAGTTTTAACCCCTTGCACCCTAACATCAGTATGTATTTTCTTCATAATCTCCTCTTAACATTTTCCAAGGTAGTGTCAAGGAGATTTCGTTTAACAATCTGGAACTTACGATGATTTCCTTTATTCTTGTGTTCTTAACAAATAAGTCAGTGTTATTACTGTAAGGAGGAATTAGATTCTGGTTTAAAGCGTTTATTGCCCTTTCTTTCAACTTCCCAGATTTATTTATTTATTCCACTATTTTGAGCACATTTAAAATTTGGCCTTAAATCGTCAGCTAAGTAAATAATTTAACATCTTTGCAAATTTGTTTTGTCAACCTAGTAAATTAGCAACCCCCACCCCGTCCCCCAAATGAACTAGTGATAAAAATGCAATTTGTTACCTAGTGAAAGATAACCTGAAAATACTGGTGCATAGTAAGTAAACAGAACCCATTTTAAAGCTGCAAATGTATGCCAGGTTTGTGTTCAAGAGTCTCTTTGATGTGTTATATAAAAATAACGGAGATCACAAACTAACTGCAACCTACATTTCAGATTTCAGGAAATGAGCTTAAAAAGGGAGGGATTAAGTTGTGGCTTTACAACACTAATCCACTTGCAGGAGAGAACTTGACTGTCTCTTTCCAAAATAATGCGCCCACCACTGTTACTGTATCACAGTTCAACATTAAGCTGAATTTTAAGGTGAGGGGTAACGTTGCAAAACAGCTGTTAAATTCCTGTGATGAAATTCAATTTTGCAAGTGTGTATTAGATTGCCTTTGCACACCTTGATGATATGTATGAGCTTGCTTTCAAGTCTAGTAGAGGTATCTTTTATTAATGCGGCATTTATAACCACGGCATTGGAAATGTTTTACAGCACCAATGTAAAACATTGATTTTTATTTACATTTGAAATATGATCGTGTATTATTGTATCTCTTAGCTCTCTATTTTTGAACTCAGAGATATAGTAAATAACTTACTGACTTCATTTTCTTGGACTGCGCTGTATGTTACGGAACCTTATCTTTTCGGCCATGCACGGGCTATAAATCTGAGCTAAAAAATTTTATCGGTAACGTAGTGTACGGTCCTCAGACTTGGTTAGTAAGGGTATGTACGGATTACTTGTTAACAATGTAAATAAATATTGTAGCAAAATGCTAAGATAGCACACTATATTGATAGCTTTGGGGGATGGTTATTTCAAAGAAAGGGACAGAGGAGGACAGCAACCTCCTTAGCAACAAGAAGGTTATTAAGGCAACCAAACCACAGTCAACGTCCAAACATCTGTCAACACGACACCAAAATACATGTGTATGGAATGAATACTTATCCAAACTATTGGGGGTAGAAAGGAGTAGGAAGGTAAACAACAAAAGCAATGGAGCAAAGCCGCAATTGAAAGCAAATTGAGTAAAATCATGGGCATTACAGAAGTTTCAATAACTTTTTCCATTAGCTGCTGATGATGATCTAATAGACAGCTGTGCCTGGAAAAGGGCTGGAGGGCAAAACTCAAATGCGAGAGCCTGTGCATAAGCCTTTAACTTCCAAGATCTGATTGTTAATTCTCCGCTCTAGCTGCTACACATTTCCTTGTAAATTAGTTATGAAAATTTGGTGTGCGATTAAGGTACCTGATGAGTTTGAGTATTCTCACTACCTGTTTGCTAGATAATACATGAATATTAAAGAGAGAAGTTTCATGCTAATCACTTCTGGGAATCAAAGGGCTAAAGCGGAGGTAGACTGCTGGCAGCTGGCTTTAATTGAAACCCCTGCTATGTTCAGGAGGCATTAACCTCCCTGGGTCCTGTCATGTTACAATTGAAGCTAACTACACAATAATCACATTACTCTTTTCATTTGAAGGGGTGGCGTGGTGTGTGGGTATCCTATAAAGAAGCTATCCAGACTGAAAACAAAGATATTAATGTTATGTGCATAACTGCTCCCACAACCAGACATCATTTGTATTTTGATGTCTTGCGCTTTGTAAGTGACGTCAGAAGGCAAAGTCGTGACAAAGTGGTACCAACGTTGGATCCAAACCTTTACTCTATCAACGACTTCTGGCAGCAAACCTATCGCTGGAGTCAGGTATGTTTGAACAGCATCATGATGTTTTTGTTGGTTTTGTGTTAAAATATATATCATAAAATAAAAATGAAACGGGATTTAGCACTGGAAATTCTACGAGTTGGCTTTTCTTGTCAAGTGTTTCCAGGTCGAATTGGAATTTAGAATATTGGTTTTTGTGGAGGGAGGAAAAGTAGAGGTCTGGGAGAAAAACCTTGGAGCAAGGATGAGGACCAACAAAAAACATAACACACATGTGACACCAGGTCCTGAAATCAAACCCAGGCCACAGTGGTGAGAGGTGAGCCCTCTCACTACTCTGCCATTTCTTCTCCACTGCTTCTCTAATAATAAACATAGGCATGCTGTGCATACAAGAGTTATTTTACTGGAGTGAGTGGATTACTTGAAACATTGTGAGTGATGTCCACATTTTTACAAACGGAAAGAAGAGTATTAACGTGGAAAAGAACGAAAATGTCGAATTAGCTCACACACAGATATTTTGTGGTAGATTATGTGTGTTGTGCAAATAACTGTAACCAAAAAGAAATTGTATTGGTGCCACGTATACCTGTTGGTACAAAATGCAGACTGCAGACTGGATACAAAATGTAGACCAGGTACAAAATGTAGACTGCAGACTGCAGAGAGGGTACAAAATGCTGACTGAGAATCTAAAGAGCTTTTTTGTCTGGTATGTGATAACATGTCATCTCGCAACTTACCGAGCGTCACGCAATCGCTTTTCCGCGATCAGCTTTCACGATTATTTGCACTATGGTGGAATATTCCTGGCCCATTTCTTGATCAAAATCGATCTTAATATAATTTCAAGCCTTATATAGTATTCGCGAGTCGGTTGGTGTGATGTCTGTACAGATTTTACCAACGCAATAAAAGTAGATGTAGATGTAGAGGTAAAGGAGATGTAACTATTGAATAATTAACACGCGCAACAGTCGAGAAACAATTGACAGCTTTGCACGTGGTCCGTATTATCATCTTTTTAAGCGGTTTGTGTTTATTTTGTTGACAAAAATGCGGACCGAAACCAAAACTGTTCTTTTCACTTGATATATTTTCGAAGTTAGTAGATCACATCATATTAACTTACCTCCGTAAATCATTCATTCCAGATAAAAAAAATCAAATAAACATGGTGACGATGGTATCTGAATTCGTTCTCGGCCAAACACAAACGAATCCACAAGATCACTTTCTCCACGTATCGAAAACATACACAAAATCTTCCACAGTTAATTTCAATCAAACATTCATCGAGAGATGGCACAAAGCAAACCAATCCAGAAATATATAATCGGTCCACTCAACAAATCTTGAATCTTGCAACATAGCTTGCCGTTAAAGAACTGCTCAAATCAAAATGTTTGGTGGAATTCATCAAGCAATATTTGATTCACAATTTTTCCACTCACTGTCGTCGCGAAGGAACAATAACCATGATCGTGCTACAGTGCACAGGACTCCATTTCCTCTCGAACGACTATCCGCCATTTCCACAGCATGAGTAACACGTTTACTAAAGGTAATCTGTTATCTTTCATCTGTCCAGTAGTATCGCATTTCTTGTAAGCGCGGTAAAATACACGTTAAAGACACAGAAAAGCCAACATTTCTCATTCTAAGAGATGATTCCATTCATCGAACCCCTCTTTCCGAATCCCCCATTACTTCATTGAAATTTGAGCACCTCTCAAACCAAAGAACAAAAACGACGCTCTGATTGGTACGAGATACAAACCCTAATGCGGCGATCTGATTGGTGCGAGATACATACTCTAAACGATCGGATTGGTGCAAGCAACATACCATTCTCTATACGCTAACATATATGTTATTTAAGAAAAGGCATCTGTTTAAATGCTCTGTCAGTTTTGTCTTGAAAGATGTGATGTACTTGATATCGATATTGTTACTCAAAATTCATTTATGCAAGGTTCATTCGTGCAGGAACCGTAAATCACTTTGTGCGTTGGTCTTGGAATAACGTTTTGGGAGCCGGAAGACTTTTTAATTGAATTAGCAAGTTTTGGTGATCTCTGCATCAGGTGCTCTCAAAAATAAAGTGTTTTAAAGCTGTCACTGATTTAAATAGTTATGATGCTGATATCTACTGATAAACAGAAATTACACTATGGTCTGCTTTTGCATACAAATTTATGTTCTTCTTTTAATGATCAAATATCTCTCACTCTAAGAAAAAACTCACATCCATGTACAGCCAAGTAAAATACTCCATGCATATCTCTTTTAGGTATCACCACCAGACATTTCTAATACCACACCCAGTCAAGACCAATTGGAAAATATGACCCTCATTGAAAAGCGACTGGAGAATTGGTTCGTTAAAAAGTCTCAAAGCATAGTCCAGTTTCCGACAAATGCAAGGAAGAGGTGGCAGTCTTTACAGAAGCAAGTGGTCAGTGCCTATATTCAGTATGGACAACTTAATATTAATAAAAGCCAAGGTGTCATTACAGGTAACCACATGATAATAACTAACCTATGACTTTTTTAGTCAAATTCTGAAAATTCTGAAATTTTTGTTTAGTGGCCTAGGGTTGAAAAGAATAATTTAACCACTTAAGTGAAGTTTTAAAAGTTAACTAACTGTTTAAAAATTGGAAATGACGTCCCTTCGGTAATGATTTTTTGAAACTTTCCAGCCTTACTCGATGCGCACTCGGTCTTAATTTTTAAAAGTTTTGGGCCCCAGTTGGTTGAAATGGGTAATGGTATCCACTGGATAAATCTCTATCCTGTGAATGATGCAATACAGTTTGTAAATGCGTATCCCTTGGATAGCGGTTTATCTGTTGGATAATGTTATCCACTGTTTGAACACCCAGTTGTTCTCCGTATATCCCCCCCCTTACATACTATGATATTTAACTGACGGAAATGGTACTCTATGGCCATTATTTCCTTTCCAACTCAAAAGTTGCACCTGTATCTATAGATAACATTTTAGTATCATCAAGAAAATTCAGTCACTAAGTGACTCTTCTTTCTTTACGAAGAAGATGTTACTAACCATGCACTAATGCTTTGCTCCAAGAATGCATGGGACAAAGTAAGTTACTCACGAATTAGATCAATGTGGTCTTCAAACCAGTCACTTCGCGGACATGTCAAATTGCGGTCAAACAATTTACCGACACAAGTAGCCAACTCGTAGCCCACCTTTGGTCAACTGGTTGAGGGTCATCTTTGGTCAACTCGCTGACATAACTAACACAGCATGAAATCACAAATTTACGTATCTTTAACTCTTGCGTAAAGAACCGTAAATATAAAGCCTCTTCTTTATGGACGTTCCGTTCCGTAAAGATGCGTAAATGCAGAGAAACCGTAAAGACTGCGTAAAGGATATTAAATGTTCGTAAAGGATAGAGATCAAGATGGATATAATTAACCACTTTCTATTTAGATAAATTCACAAAGAAATGAAATAATTATGGCGCAGCCATCTTCAGTAGAATTACCGAGGTATTTTGATCAGTTTCGCTTTTAACACTTTAGGCGTCTTCAATATGCTTTACGCATCTTTATTCACTGTTCTTTACGAACCTTTAACATTCTTTACGTACAATAAATCTTTACGTGCCTTCAATTCTCTTTAGGAATTTTTAGTGTTCCTCAACTACCTTCAACTTTCTTTACGCACAATCAGTCTTTACGTGCTTTTAATTCTTTTTCTGTATCTGTATTCTGTCTTTTACACCGGCTCTAAAATGTCTGCTCTCGTAAATATATTAAAACTGCCTTTTTTTAACGCGCCTTGAAACTCATGGTCAGGGAGTTGAAATTTCAATTTCTGTGCAGTCTATCAAGTCATATAGCTTACAGCACTTGGAGCAAACAACATATTTGACAAAAGTATCGCGCTCAAAACGAGCAAACTTGTGAAGAAGGTACAGTGGTGAGGTAATGTTAGTAATCATCTCTTCAAGATATTCAGAAGCCAGATAAATCAGAAAGTACCTTGAAGAACTGGAAAAGAAACTGTAGAAGGCATTCCAAACCATTATCATTGAGCTTGCATAGAGACTGCCACTTAAGAATGAAATAGACAAGCCACTGTGCTGATGCAGTAAACTTCTGCGTTCTGGTCAGCTTAGGAGTAGGTTCTGGGCAAGGTTCACTATTTTCAACATCACAGAGGAGATCTTCTAGAGAGACATTTTCCCAAACTTCAGGTTCTTGTTCTTCATCATTTGCATCTTCTCTTTCACTACATGTATCTCTATCAGTTACCTGTAAACGATATACAGATTGATTGTAAGTAAGTCAAACTTGTAATTTAATTGCATTTCAGGGGAGTTAAAATTGTTTTAAACATCACTAGTACCTGCATGTTTTTTGCGGGATATTTACCACAACAATCCTATTGTGTTGAATCAAACTCAAAAACTACATGAAAGAGAGCACATGAAATTCACAAATTGGACTGGGTAATAAAGATTTATTGGAAGAAAGACCATTACAGTTGCATATACAATTTCTTTGCATATACTTCCTGTATACATGTACCATAAATAGATATAAATTTTTTTTACCTCATCTGAGTCAATGGCATCGTTGTCACTTTCAGGATCTGGATGATCAGAGCAATCAGGGCCACCACTCATGGGGACATTGTTGTAATCAGATTCGGCAAATAAATTAAGAATAATGACATCACACTAAGAAAGTCCATGCAACAACCTGCAAGCACACAGTTTATTGTTTATTAAAATTTGTTTAAGTTGTTGTTGAGTTCGCCAGGGGGCGAACTTGGGGGTTAGGGAGTTGACTAAAGGTGTCGACAAGTTTAATAATGACAACGACGAGTTGACTAATGGTGTTAGTGAGTTGGTCGTTGATAATTTGACGTGTCAGCGAAATGATCGAGAACAGTTTGTTTTTGTTGCTCTATAAAAAAATAAACCTCGAAAATTATGTATTTGCTTTGTTACTCTCCAGGATTGCCTCTTTACTGCGACAAGTCTGAAGTTACTGGTGGTAAAAAATTCGGGGAGGTGATGCAGGAAGTGCTTCTCCCAATGACACTGGATTATTACGTGAGGTCACGTGATGTTGATGTAGATGCCTTGGCTTTCGATCAACTGTCCAACTTGAATGGAGACGTGGCCCAGAAAAAGGCTGCCATAAAGGTATGGTTGATTGGCTTTTTAACCCTTTATAGTCCAGTAGCAGTATGCGTATTCTCCATACTGTTCTCTGTACATTTTCCGTGGTACTGACAGGAGAATTTGTACATCAACCAAGAGCTTTTTTCGGTTGGTGATCATTTTCTTTATTCTCATAATCTTTATGTTTTATTCAGTAGTGATACTGTACGGAGAAGTTTGATATTAGTAAAAGCTTAAGTTTCACAATTTTTTAGATACAATATAAAAAAGCAAATTAGAGTTCTCTTTCTGTGTTCTCCTAGCCTCATTCAAACACATGAGAGGTTGGAAGAATTTTTGATTGCTATGGAAACTCTCAACTGCATTTCGGGTCAATGCGTCGATCAATTTGAAGCTTCAACGTCCCCCTGGGGCAAACCCCCCACGCGTTTGAACCTCTGAATATTGGTACGTTCGAAAACCCACCTCCCTCCCACCCGTGGCCAAAATTTTGTTCAAATGCCCCACCTAAGTGTCGGATTTGATCATCAATTGTTTTTTAAAAGGCAAGATTAGTGACCGTGACTTTCTTGTAGAACTTTTCTTCTGAGTCATCCTCTCACCAAAGTGAATTTTTGTCTTATAAACACCTCCATATTAAATGATAGAACACGTTTTCTCTGCTGGAAAGACTTGACAGTTCCGGTTCAAATTCCCCACTCCACCCAGGCAAAGTTCAAATTCCCCACCCCCGAACACAAGCGACAATCAAGTGCCCGTTGGTTGCCCAGGGGGAGTTTGACGCATTACAACACAAATGAATTCATCCGACGTAATTTGCCATTAATAAAATGTGGTACATAAGTTGTTTTGACTTTTTTGCTGTCTATCTTGGCTTAAAAAATGTGAAGTTACCTTTTTTTAAACTTTATGCCAAATAGGCCCTATTCTTTTTTCTGAATTTTACCTGCCGCATGATTATGGAGGGAACATTTAAGTACTTTCCAGAGAATGTAGGATAGTTTTACTAAATTTTCGTATATTTATTTCAACCATAGGAAATAGCAGGAGGTAATCAAAACATTCAAAATATATTCACCACCGCCCTGGGTACCAATAAAAAATCTTACACGTTGGAGAAAGTGAAGGAAGCCATAGACATTCTGAATACGGAGCGAAAGAAACGATTACTTCTCCTTTTGGAATATATTGAAGATCAAGGTGAGCCTATGAACAATAGGGTAAAGTATGGAACTCGAGTCATTGTGGCTCACAAGGTGCCAGAGCATATCGCGGTCTCCGTAGCGTGAAGCGACTAGGAATACTGCAAATCCCCTTAGTTCCCTTACTTCGCTGAAGATTACCCCCTTAGTACCAAAGACTATTGGAATCAAAGTCAGTATCTGAGCAACTGCGTACCAATAGCAAGTTGGGATTAAAGTAGGCTAGGGGAGGGGTAGGTGCCCAGTTGCTCAGATACTGACATTGATGGGATGATTCATACAATTTCAATCTGGGAGCTCATGAAATATATCACTGAATAGTAAAGGCAAAATCATTCAACAGGCTAGATATAAGATCGAACGGAGAGGGTTCTAGCCCTAGCCAGCCTCATAATGCTGTGCTCTTGGGTAAGAAACTTTCCTCCCGCAGTGCCTCTCTCCACCCAGAAGCATTAAATGGTACCGGCGAACCATTACAAAAACTCGCCTTAGAGATGACAAAAAATGGATATCCACGGAGACGACGAACTCGTGCCACCCTCGCAACCAATCTGCTGCCAAACTTAAACCTAATGCGACTTGGTTACCTGCGTTTTCCTACGCTTGAGGACATTTCCATCCGTTTCAGCGCTCTATAATTGGTTCAGAAAACTGGTGCCACTCTCTCAACCAATCAAACGCAGAACTAAGACAAGTCATGACTTGGTTATTCACGCTTTTCGCTCGCTTCAGGCAGTTAGCAAGTTCACATTCAGTTCTCATTGGCTCCTTGGGACATTTTCCCTTGTGCGAATTTTTTGTTTGGATTGCTCTAGTTTCCTGTTTTTTCTTTTCTTTGTCATTACGACGCGCAATCGAAAACTGATATAGTCGTCACCACCTCTTTGGGTTTGAATTTCTGATATCCAATAGCAAAACGCTGTAAGTTTGATTTTTAACCACAACTATACCCCATTCATACCAGCAAACCATGTTTCGTTAAGCCAGGTCCAACGGAATGAAAATCAGCAAGGGAAAACTGAAAAACTGATTTTCCATGGCGTTCAAGTAATACCAAACTTGTATTTTCAAAGTGTTAAATTGGAAGTCGACAAACATTACTTTAAACAGCTTCTGTAAAGAAAATGATTTTAAACCGTGTTTACCAAAATAGCTTTAACACATGTTTAAGCTTTGGTGAGAATGGGATATAACTTAGCTCTTGCATTTGTCAGGTTGGACCGATGGTAGTGCTATTGGATCTTTGGATCATGAGATGAACAATTGCGGAGCAGGTTTTATGAATGCAGTCTTCCTCCTGAAGGATGAAATTGCCGCTGAAGGTAAAATCGATGATTATGTGGCTACTATGAAGTGGTACAACGAGTTTGGAGAAGTTTATCAAGACCCGTTTGAATACGTTGGTACAACTGCTGACCGTATGAGAACCATTTCATTATTCAGGTAAGATGTTTTCATGTCAGTTCCTTATGTTACATATGTTTTTTCAAGGTATGCGTTACTTTTGTTTACTAAGACATAGCTGTGTGAAACTTGGGTAAGTTTCAAAAGAAAACTGTGGTGCTGCGTCGATGGGGTATTACAAGATGATTTGGTTTCATCAACTGAGTTGACAATCTAAATTGACCACCGTAAAGAGTTTCTGAGAGCTGACGTTTTGAGCGTTACTCCTTTGTTAGAGCCAACAGAGGCCTTGTAGTTTTTCGCTCTGACTCAAAATAGAGAGGTCCTGGTTTTGAATTCTGACGGGGTCATTGTGTTGTGTTTTTGATAATTGTCGAAAGTAATCCGGGATTTCTTTATTTTCTGCTTCACGACACTCTGTGATTGGTCGAGATAACTCGTGCTGCCAATCAACCGATCAGATTTAAGACGAACGCCAGGGCAAACAGGGAGCTGATCAATTGCGCCTTTCTGCGCTTCAAGCAGCTGGCTTCGATTTTAGTTCGAGTCCTTGCTGCTCCTTGTGTTCAGATTGGCCACGGTTTTTATGACATCTAGTCGAAATGCGCTCTAGCGTTTAACTCAGCATCATGTTTTAGAAAACGGATAAGATAGAGATACTTAAGGCTATGTTTTTAGGGGGCTACGCTTCAACATCGTAAAACATTTAGCCTATGTTTAAGTTCGTAATCTGCAATCATTTTGAATCAATCATCCTTAGACATTCTTCCATTTTCTACTGTTACGAAACTTATATTTAAACAATCCGTTTTAATCTACCAATCCTCAACCATTCCCTTTTTTTACCTTCTTTTTCCCTTCTTATCTTTATTGTTTTTGCTACTATTGTCAAATCATATCCCTTTAGACCATTGCTCTGCCACTCGCCGTGCACGAAGAAATTTATGAAATACCTTTCACCAGCAAACTTATTTGTCTTAAAGTCAATTTTAAAAAAAAAAAGACGTTCAATCCTCAGCCTTATGTGCGTTGGCTCTTTCTTCTGCAGGTTGTTTACTGTTCTAATGATGCCAAATACAACAGATGACGAAAAGCTTGATAAAATTCGTGACATGGAAGAACTTTTATCATGGTACGTCAACGGACTGTCTCCTAATGAAGCTTTCGGAGGAGTTTTAAAGCCAGACTACCTTGGATTCCATCACAACAGTTTTTATGGCTCTGCTTACTTCCCACATGCTCTTCATGTTGCTTCACTCATCGAGTTTCTACTCAGTGGAACACCATTTAAATTGGGTAAGAATCAGCTTGTTACAAGGGAAAGTATAGTGGGGACAAAAAAAAAAGAGCTACGGCGCACCAACCCCTCTTCAAACCCAAAATTACCCCTAATTTGTTATTAGTTGACCGTTATTGGGCTATAGGGAAAGGGTAGGTGTGCAGTTTCTCCGATAGTTACATTGATCCAAATGGATTAAGAAACCATTGGTTGGAGATATGCTCTAGAAGTCTAATTGTGCGGTTGTGGATGGTCCTGGAAAGGACTCCTGTCAGTAGCATTGTCGTTGACAAATATGTTAGCCAGATACTGAGCGCTATGGCTTTCAACCACCATCGAGGGGAAAAGGCGAGGAAAGAAATGTGCTAGCGGGTGATTTCTCTGATTCTGTTTCCCGAAGTGTGGTTTCTAAGGTACCGAACGACTACGCAAAGATAATTGTTTTAACTTTTATAAAGCTTTCTTTGGTTTAGGTTTTCTCTTCGTCCATTACATCAATAATTCTGTTTTGAAGCTCCTTTTGTTTTCTTTACTTGCCTGCGAGAAGAGACGCCTCTTTGGCCTTTTTGTTTCGTAAGGCAAAAGTGAGGCAACAGGTGGAGAGAGGCATCTTCTCGTAGGATTCCTGAGCACTCTGATGTTTCGGCCGTGTAAAACTTTTCTGACGCAGTCATAAACCAGCTCTGTTGTATACTCAATATTTAGGGCATACGTTGATTTTAGTAAGGGAATAACTGTATTTTGTAATTAGAGTTTGAGTTAAGTTGTATTTTCGTGGTTTTGGTTCAAAGGTGAGGACACAAGCAAGCATATTAAGAAAGGTCTTGAGACAATGAGGATTGTTGCTGTTAAATACTCAACTCCAAACAGTGTAGCGGGTCGATTTCCAGGGTTTTACAATGCAATTTTGGCTAGGATTTTTCCTTCCTATGCTTACGCCGGTGCAACTGCTCCTGATTTAAACGATGATGGAAGTCTGGGTGAAATTACTATTCTCGACAGCGATAAGGTCAAGATGTTTTTACGACTTTACGATCCAGGCAATGAGGATGTTAGCAATTACCTGGAAGATGGGACTATATCCACACATATCTTTTACTTAAATACTATTGGTTCGATCAACATCATGGAGGAAATAAGCTCTAAAGCTGCCTCGATGGGTATATTGGCCGAAAGTTCGCCCCAGGGATTCTGGACGAGAAATTATGCTTCACTAGTGATTAACCGAAGAGAAAACTGGGCGGTAACAATGAAAGGCTTCAACAAGTATGTCTGGGACTTCGAGGCCTCAAGCACTCGAAATTTTTTTGGTCTTTATCAAAGTCATGGTGCACTTCTCGTTGCAAACAGCGAGGCGTCACTTAAAACTCTGGATATCGATAATGGTTGGGACTGGACACGACATCCGGGCACTACAACAATAAAAATGGATTTTGATCAATTGATCAGCGACAACCGTAGGTAAGCAATAAATTTTCTTCGCCCAAATTCGTCTTTTTCGTTTGGCCGGCTTCGCGAGCCGGTAGATCCCCCCACTTCGATCCCGTGAAACTATTCTATGAGGAAAATTTTTCCTTTAAGGTTCCTTTTAACAACAGCAACAACAGCAATAACAACAACAACGATAACAACAAATGTGATGTACCCTATATCAAGTTTTAACAATCTATTGAATAGAAAGTAATTATTAATTATTAGTATGATAGAAAGAGGGTAACAACACCCTAAAATTACTAAGGAGCTAAAAATGATACGGAGCTGTGTATTCACCTTCTCCCTCCCCCCACCCCGCCATAAAGAAAGAACTGCGTTTTAATGGAAAAAGATACCAGCAAGGCCCGAGGGCCAAATAGTAAGGTCCTTACTCAATGAACTTAGGTTCATTAAAGAATTGGTTCATGCTTAGCGTGCCTATATCGAATTATGGATACACTTGGGAAGTTTGGGGAGCGCCTCGAGGAACTCAAGCTTCTTGATCGTTTATAAGATCGTTTATAACTCGATATACGCACAACTAAAGCATGAATTAAATATTTGATGTTAAGATAAGGCTTAGGTCGGAATAAAATTGTGTGTCCTTTTTTTATCTCCAGTGGAGGTGCCCCCCACCCCCACCCTCCCGCTCCCAAAATTATCCAGAGGGCTGGACAAGAGACATGTTAGGTGTCTCTTAGTTTTAAAGTCCAACTTACTTAAAGAAGTACATGTATATCTATCATTATAGTAGTACTGGGGGCTCTTATGGTGCACAACCAATCAGAGAAGAGTATTTCGTACAATGTAGCACAAATGAACCAATTATATCATCTGACATTAGAAGTGGCTCCACAGATATTTTCAACCCAAGGAACTGGCGGGTGGATTAACTTTGATTGGTGGCGGTAATTATCCTACGGGGGTCTTTGGAATGGATTTCTCACAGCCTAAGTATGAGTTTCCAGCTGGGTCCTTTCAACTTGACATCACCTTTGAATTCAAGAAGAGCGTGTTTTTCGCAGATTTTGCCGTGATTTGTCTCGGATCTGGAATCACAACTACCACGAGCTCGCCCAACATAACTCAGGTACATTCATTTGTTTCCCTTTCAGTTGAAACAAATTGATTGTAAGATTTATTTTCGTCTAAACGGGGCTGAAAATGGTGTCGTCCTTTTTATACCAAGTATTTGATTTATTGATTTTAACAGCCTTTTTTCGTTCCATTGACAACTGTCTTAAAACAATTCAGTAATTTCTCAAGATGTTTTCATCAGGTTTATGACATAACAAGTCAACTAAGAATCAAGCCTCTTAGAAACCACTTTTCTTCAAATATGTTAGAATTATTTCTATAATCAAAACTTCATATCATCAAAAGGCGGCGACAGATATAGTGTGAACTGTTACTAGTAGTAATTTGCAATTTGTCTAACGCTATCAACAAATACAGTTTATCAGGAAATTTAGGAGTCGTTTTGGGGGAAATGGTGACCACGGGGTTTGAGAGGTCGGGTTTTGAATCCCGGGAGGGTCATCGTGTTTTGTCCTTTGTCCTGTGAACTGTTGATAGATTTTAGGGGTTGCCTGTTATGCTCTGGCATAGATAGATTGATAGAGAGATAGCTATACAGATAACTTTATTTAAAGTAAATGAAGGGGGTAAGTTTCCACAGAAACTGTGATGCTGCGTCGGTAGAGTATAACAAGGCATTTTGGTTTTATCAGCTGAGTCGATGAATTAAATTGGCCACCGTTAAGAGTTTCAAAGCTGACTTTTCGAGCGTTAGTCCTTCGTCAGAGCGAAGGGCTGACGAAGGGTTAACGCTCGAAACATATGGCCGCTGGGCTAAGTTAGAGGTTTTCCACAAAATTAAAATATCATGAAATAATACAATAATGGCATTTATTACCCACCCCTTCTCTCCCCACGAAACGTGCAATAATTGTGCTTGACTAAAAGTATCAAATTTGAGCTTAACAACAAAGAAAAAACCTAAATACTTATCGTTCCATGATGTGCTTAAGAAATTGCTGGCTACTGTATGTTATCCGGAAGCGAGTTCCTTTTCTTAGCCGCAACTTGAACCATACTTCGGTTACGTAAGTTTATCGTGGCCTCCTAAATTATACTTGTCTTTACTTAATTTCATTAAATCGCCTCTATTTATTAGTGCACGGCCCTGTAAACGGCTGTTTATTATGGATTGGATGTCAACATTATTCCTAGTCACTTCACGCCTCAGAAACTAAAAGGCCCGTTTCCGAAGGTTCCGGTAACTTAACGGCCCGATGGGGGTTTTAAAAGTTTTGAAAATTATACAATAAAACTATAAGATAAGGGAAAAAATGGACTTGTGGACTTAAAATGGACTGCTTCTCTATTCCTTAAATTTTGATTTTAAAATATGGCTTCGGGCGCGTTTAGTTACGGGGACCTTTGAGAAAAGAGCCCCAGGCTGTGTTTGGAAATGGTGATACATTCAGTCGCATTAATCATGCTATATCCTTTCTTTACGCGACGATATTTTCTTAATTTTTCTTATGAGAAAACTAAGGAATGCACGCTTGAAATTGGTTTCAGACCACGCTGTTCCAGACGAAGCTTCTTGACGCAAGCAATCCATCATCAATTCTGATAAACGGAGAAAGTCACTCACTCGACACCGACTTGATAAAGACGCCGTCGTTCTTTAACACAGGCAACCATGCAGCTACACTTGTAGATGTCAATGGTAAATAGATAATATGGACGATTCGATTTAGGCATTGAGCAGCTGTATTTTTTTTAATACCAAACTTTCGCCGATCTACGGCATCGTTAGGGAATATAAAGAAAATATTTCACTTTGAATGATATGAAAATGATGTATCGTCCATTTAATCAACATGCTACTGAAGGACAACTTCAAAAGAATTATAAAATCAAATTGGTAGCATCGATATGTAATTTACCTGATCTCCCTCATAGGGATCTGTAATATTCTTATCTACAACCCCCACCCCCCCCCCCTCACTGGTTGTTGATTTGCATAGTCCCTCTTTATACTCTGTTGGCGACGACTGATTTCCGCTCCGTTCCCCCTGAAAACCATGTGTTCCCCCAAAAGGCCTCTTCCCCCAACCCTTAAGTGAAAGATAATGATTGGTTCCTTTAAAGAGTTATGGGGAAAATTTGGTTTGTGTTTTAAGTCTGGTTTGTGCAGACTGATTGGTCAGTTTTGCTGTGATACTATTGGCTGCAAGACTCAAGTAGCTCTTTTGTGTTGTGATCGTTCAATGTCTAATGTTGGTGACGGTGACATCATAAGTACCATTTTGCACTTCTGCTATGAATATGAGTTTAGGATTGGAATTATATATATATAAATCTTGCTTTGAGGTCAAAAGTGACTTCTCCTATTTGGTTATTATGCTTGTGTTTATGGCACTAACATTTCACTAATAGTATTAAAAGTTTCATTATTCTCTCATTCTGAAAAATTTAAGGAAACACTTACTGCATTCCCAATGCGTATAACCAGGGACTTAATGTGAAGATTGGCTTGCAACATTCCAGAACTCAAGATGATTTAGAGGCTACATCGGCTCGGTATGCGACCGCATGGCTCGACCATGGAGTGGACCCAACGGACAAGGGTTATGAATACACCATATTGGTTAAAGGACCCTCAGAAGAAATCCATGTAGGAATTTTTCGAGTTTAAGAAAACATACGACATTTTTTTGAAAACATGTTTCGACAGTTCTTTTGTCATCTTCAGTTCTGATTTATGCAAAGTACAAAGTTGAATTTAAAGTGTGTAACAAAGTGCTGATTGGACAAAACAAACAATAGAAACAGAACAATGTATGCAGTTACAAGGAAAGTTTTAAATCAACAGGATATAGTTGAAGATTAACTGTAGGTTGCTCCCATTGAATGATTAACAAAATGTCGTATGTTTTCTCAAATTCGTGACTTATCTGCTGCTACCCAGACCTTTTGGCAAGTTTATTTGACGATTCCTTTAGCCATGCGCATTTAAACAATTAGCTCTCAGAAATGTTGCATGTGTAACCTCTTGCAATTACAGTTGTTAGATTGCAAACAGGTGATAAGAATACACTAGGTCATCAGTTATACTGTCGACTGCTATTTTGCCATGACACCTAATTCTTTACCTTGAAATATATGGCAGTCAGTATTGTGAATTTCGTACAGGATCTTGGAAGTTAAGTTGCTTTTATCAGCAAGTATTGTTGACAAGTGGACTTGGAACGAAAAAATTGTATCTCAGTGGTCGCTTTTCAAGCAGCATTCCTTCTTCGCTTCTAAGCAAATGAATTTTTACCGAAAATCTGGCGGAATAGGAAATTGTGGGATAGATAAGCAGACACGTTAAACATTCTTATCTACAATCTTTTTTTGGACCAAATGATCCAGTCTAGCATAGAAAGTCGCATTCCTAGCCTTTTTAATTTAATAGGGCTCATGTAGCCTTCGGCAATATTACAAGTTTTCTTCTTTTCGATCTCGCACTAACATTTTGCTGTTCGTAATTTGAAAGACTTTGGCCGACAATCAAGCGAATGGCAGCTACTTGTATAAAGTACTTCAGAAAGATAATAGTGCTCACGTGGTGGAGATCAATAACAGCCCGAGGCAGGGTGAGACTCAGTATGGATACGTTTTTTTTGACAAATCTGCTCGTACCTTGGGTCCAGTAAGGAGCGTCGAAAAGGTAAAACTTGTTATAGTGTGGTCTAGCTTAGATAGGAGTAAAAACGGATTTGGTTTAACGAGACTAACAGAGAGGACGAAATTCGCGAATATATGGAGCGTCTCCTTTTGCTAAAAGAAAAGAAAGACTTTAAACGTTCCTCTTCAGAAAGGCATTTCATTTGTGTTTTTTTCGTAAATCTTGTTAGTTAGTCCTGATTGTTCCTTTAATGTAAAATATATATGCATCGTTCATAACCTTTTTGATGAAAAAAAGGAAAGGCAGATTTATTTCATATATATAGCAGAATGCGACGTTATTGAAACTTGAGTTATATATATATATATATATATATATATATATACATTGAGTATAAACTAAAACTGTGGATAGCATTGAAGGCGCGCTCTAATTGGCTACTCATCCTTTGCTATTCACCTCCAAAGAAATCGCGCCGGATTTGCGACAGAAATAATTGTAATCGTTTCTTGAATAAATTATTTAAAAGTATATTTTTTTCTGCGATTTTGCTTCAGTGTCGGTGGTTAGCAGTGGATATTTACCTCGCCGCTTCCCGGCTCGGTAAATATCCACCACTAACCACCTCCATTTCGGTGCATTAATATATTTGTTTTCAGTTTATGTAAAGGAAATTCCTTTTGATGATTTCTGGACGTGAAATGGTTTTTGTATAAATATCGATTGATCTGAGGTTTCTTCTGATATTTTATTTCACAGGATCCTTGTATTGTGATGGTGGAAGAAGCGGATGACAATACCTTGCACATAGCAGTCTCTTATCCAAATCTAAATTTCAACATCACCAAGACTTTGGATTCTGCCTCTCAGATCACTGCGCAAGAAAGGTTTTATTCTGTTAGCACGCCAGTTGACATAGAGGTAACGGAAAACTAATATTCCTTCTTTTTTACCCCTTTTTTGAGAATACTGTTGGTCCTTGCAGTCTGATTGGCTGTTAGTTGTTTGATTATCTACAAATGACACAACTTTTTTTGCTCAAGATTGTACCTTTTTCTCCGCCAGTGGGGATGGAACTCTAAATCAAAAAAGCTGAATAAATTTTCAGGCTTTTTTGAGACAACGATCACTTCAGAGAAAATTGAAAATGTAAAAAAGCCATTTTTGGGAATTTTGTAACTTTATCGCCAATTCTTGCTTTTTTTCTAACGTCTCGAGGATAAGTAAATTATTGGTACCGAACAAGATCAGTATTGGGACAATTAAATTGTGAGATAACGAAATGGAAATGTAGAACTTTGTTTGGTTGTGACTTTCATCCTTAATGTCGACCAAATGCACGCAAAGGGCAGCATTCCGTACACTATACACAAAAACACTAGGGTTATGTTTAGGATATAAAGTGGTTCATGTAAGTCCTGATGATATATGATAAAGATAAATAAGTTATTATTATTATTAGTTATTATTATTATTAGTTATTATTATTAGTTATTATTATTATTATTAGTTATTATTATTATTATTATTATAATTATTATTATTATTAATTATGTTTAGGATATAAAGTGGTTCGTGTAATACCTGATGATGTATGATAAAGATAAATAAGTTAATTGATATTTGATAAAAGAGGATCATTTTTCTAAATTCTTGATAATATGAGATGATGTATGAAGTAATTTAGTTAAAGACTGATATTTTTCGGATGAAGCTTTATTTACTATAAAATAACATTGAACCGAATTCGTAAATGATTTCTAGCGTAGTGAATATCTTAACCCAACATTTTACGCGGAAAAAATTAAGAATTTATGCTTAAGAAATTTATGGCTAGCTCCTCTAACCTTTGGTCTGGAAGAGATTTATTGATGACATCTTTTCACCGAGGGACATTTCTATGAAAGAAACTTACAATTTTGTTGACTTCGCCAATGTGTTCCACCTCACAAACAGGTTTACTTGTGAAAACGTAACCTCGCAACAATCACGAAAATCAACGAGACGGTTAAAAGCAAACTAGAAGGCAATTTGCATATGATCAGTTTAACTTACTCCTAAAAACGGCAATCGCGTAGATGGAGGATAAATTACAGATATTGCCTGTGGTTTATGATTAAAAGAGAAATTAAAACTGTGAATTAACAGAGGCAGTGAATTCGGCATGTTAGAAGCGGACATGTAAAGAACTCGAACGCAGCGAACTCGACGAGTAGCGAAACCGGCCCTAAGCTCCAGTTTATTACCCTAAAAAAATTATTAGGATAATAATAATGACCAATTAGAAAGAATGTGTTTGTCACTCGAAACCTGTGAAAAGTCAAAAGAAACCGAAGTAAACGAACCTAACTGCGACCACTTAGATTGTGATTGAGATTGATTTTCTTTTTGATCTGAGTGATTTAGAAGGAGGAATGAGTTTTCGGGACCTTCACAGAACAGTAAAATAGTAGCAAAGCAATTCATAATTACACTCGTCTCTCAGAACAATTTTCAATCGAGTTTTGAAAGTAACCCGGAATTGCATCGGGTTTGCTTTACTTTGATTTGTGATTGGTTCAGAAAACTCGCGCCACTCTCTCAACCAATCAGATACAAAACCATTCGGTCGCCGCGTTTTCCTGCGCTTTTTGCGGTTTGCTTGTATTTTACTTTGGGTTCTGATTGGCACTCCAGGATATTTTTCTTTCTTCCGATTGTCCGCTGTAATTACTTTACTTTGGTTCAACAACGCTCAATCCAAAAGCTCTCCAAAAGAACGGCTCTAGATCTTAACTTCCAATATGAATAACTTATCTCAGGTGGGAGTCAGCAGTTTGGTGAATGTAGCAACTGGAGATGTGAGAGTAAACGGAGAGATTGTCCCAGACGCCGATAAAACAAATCACGTGATGGTGATACCAATATCTGACGGCGCAGTTAAAGGGAA